>NC_040041.1:1323150-1519042 GCF_003713205.1 Coffea eugenioides
TCTCCCCTTTAATTCACTTACTCAGAATACTTAGTTTTCCCTACCAAAGAATTTTCTTATAAGTGCTGGGTGTTTTCAACTTCAGAAATCTAAAATAATATATCTGAAATGGTCCTATTTAAGTGAATTTAGCATCCGTTTCAGCTTTTGCCATAGGAATGCATGCAGCAAATCTTACAAGACCTTACTGCTTCACACTCCCACCATTTAGGTTCCTGTCTCCCTGATGGTGCAGTTCTACCAAAAAGCCAACTTCCAGAGGTCTCTTCCCTCTCTTTTTTGTTTTACAATAAAATAGGGAAAAAGGCAAGTCGTTGAGCATGAAAGCCTCTCCTACTTTTCTGAGCCATTGCTCAAGTAGTTCCACCATTGGGGACTTACAATGGTCTCAACTTATAGGAGGCTTTCATTCAAAACCATGTGGTGAACAGGGTCAAATCTGTGGGTTAAATTCAAAAGAAAGGAACAGATACAATTACAGTTTAGATAGATAACTGCAAAAATCACAAGCCTTTCCCTAACAAAAAAATATACAAAAGGGAATAGGAACTTTTCATTGGAATACATCTCTGAAAGGTCCATAATTTCTTGAATTACAGGTTAACATCTTCGTGTCCTACCAACCCTCTGTAGGATTGTGTGGCTTATATAACGCAAGTAAAATAATTGGTGAGAGTGAGACACATCCTTGTTACTTGCAGATTCCAATAGAACAGTCACCAAAGAATAACAAATAAAATCTCCAAGTTATTTTTTTTTATTGGCTATCAGGTCTACATCCAAGTAGATTGAAAGGTTTGATTTAACAATCCACGACATCTATGTCACACCCTTTGTTACATGATCCAGTTATTATCTTATGAATTTCTTTTTTAAATAGTGAAAAACAGCAAAGAAACCCCATTTACTCTCACAACACTTATATGTTTTTGTTTTTAATACATACAAGCCTTCACATCTTCAAGCAAATAACGAAAGCATGAAAGATGTAAACGAAGAAAACAGAAGTTTACAGACAAAAGGATAACTTGGTTAAGAAACCTACACAAGCTGAAAGATTCATACAATTACCATAATCATATCATCTATGTCACGCCGCCAGCCACAAAAAAGTATTTTCTCCGGATATTTTGGAGGTTCAATCATTCTAGGACAAAGGCCCCGACTTACCTGTAACAAAATTTCCAGTAAACAATAGGATTAAACTAACTGTCAGAAAAAGACTAAAGGGAAGAATACAAATCACTTGCAGCTTAACACATCATGAAACAAAAGAAATTCACTATCTAAGCACAGTACTTAAAGGAAGAATGATGCATATTCGAAACCAAACAACAATTTCCAAGTTCACAGCTAATTATGCATTGCTCCCGGCTACTATATGAAAGAATAATTAAAGAAAATTCAACCACTCTCTCACTTCCAACAGAAAGAGACAGAGAGGTTAGCAGATTTCAATCTGCAAAAGCAATTACTCTTTGGTTTTATTTTTTGTCCTTTTTTTTTGGGGGGGGGGGGGGGGAAGAGGAGGGTATATGACTTGAAAACCATCATAGAGAAACAAACTCCATCTACAACTTTTTTACAGGAAATTAGAATACTGAAAACCATGCTACAGAATAAATATTTCATCAAGCAAGCACCAGAAGTAAGCTCCGAGCAAGACAAGAGAACTGAGTAGTCTATCAAGTGAACAACAAGTTTTTCAATGCAAACATCCCATATGCACCAGCAGAAGACCAGAATTTGAATGGTATGTGTAACATTCTTCAAAAGCCAATCAAGTTTAACAATCGTCATGATGAGAAGTATCAACACACAAGGTCAATGGCATACATTTATAGGCTAGAAAGACTCTGTTCTTTCCTAGTAAGGTTTCTTAATCAGGGTCCTTTCTGGTTATCCTTATTCGCCTCCACTCCTTACAAGGCTTCCATATGTCACATTTTCAAGGCCTATATACTTCAGAAATCAAGTATTTGGAGGAGCAATTGATTTTCTTTCTCATTTCAGCATATTCTGGAAAAAGATGTGCATCACAAGACACTTTTCGAACCAAAAAAAAAAAAAAAAGAAAACGAGAAAAAGACACAACCAAACAACATGAGGTGTATTAGAAGTCAAATAACAATGCACTAAGGGAAAGAAAGAAGTAGCATGCATAGGTGTCACCCAATTGCAACATAGAGAAGAATTATGACCTCTGGTAAGGGACCTGGGGCATAGGTGTCATCATCCTCGGCTATGACAAGAATCTCATCACCTTCTTTTAGAACATATTTATCTTCAGGATTAATGATTATCTTGCCACCCTCTGCAGCAACCTTGACTCCACAAGGAATTGCATCAGGAAATGATACCAACACATCTTCGAAATGTAAACCATCCAGTTGAGGCCACCTTTTGATATAAAATTCTGCATTTTCAAACCCCAAAATGTCTTCCCATATCTGCCATACTTGAACAGCATTAAAAATATTGAAGAAAATACATCAATGCATAACTAACTTGCGTCCATTTCTCAGATGATTGCAGCTTCCATCAAAGAGAAGATCACAAGTTCGAAACAGAATTTCAAACAAACTACATGAACATTTTCTCTTCCCATGAAGAATTGCAGTCTATGCACTCTATCTTACTCTATTCAAAAAGCAACTAAAAGGGCAAGTGAGGGAATATTCAGTGAATACGGAAATCTGAATCACTCTTGCAAAACAATAAGGGTGCCTTTGGATCAGTAGATATGGATTTAAGAAAGGAATTGACATGGAGAGATTTCAGATGAGGAAAATTCAAGATTCACATTAACTAAGAATAAATTGTTTAGATAGCAATTATCATTATTTACAATTGACAACAGTAATGCAGAAATGATTAAAAATTTTAGGGGGTTAATACCAAAGTTTCTGTTTCACAATGATGCACCATGGTCAACAGCAGCCTAAACTTTGCCCCATACAAGTTCAAAATTGGATACTTTAGGAAACTAGCGAGAGGTATTAAAGGAGGGATTTTAAATAACCTCTACTTTAGGTGCAATTCAAAATACCCTCATTTTAACACCTAAATACTAATTTGATTGCAAATCTAAATCTGTCTTATATTTTTTAAAAAAATTGTGGTTTTGGATGTAGGATTTAAATCCAAATCCATCCAAAAGGACTCTAACTTCATTTTCAGTTTTGTAATCAGCTCTACAAGAAATTTGATTTAGTTAAGGCATGGAAGATGACAGAATTGCAAGAAAGCTTGAAAGCTACTCCTAGAAGTATGTGGGTTGGTTTAGCTTCTGTTATGTCCTGAACAGTATAATCGGATTAGACTTAGCTTTACCTGTGCAAGGCCAGGTTGGAGAGCACACTGTATCATCAACCGACCAATCACATCATGTGCTACAACTGTTTCAATCAGTTCTCCTCCAACAAGCTTTACTAGAGGTTCGTTATCAAGATCACTCATTTCCACGACAACGTGACCTCTCAATCCCTCTTTTACTCCTGCAAGGCTAAGCACAACCCTCAAGGCACGTGCATCACTCTGATAACAAATTTGAAAATTTAAGCAGTTAGTTTTTGTAACTTCTCAACTGTATTATGAAATTTTTGTCATTCCAATGCTAGAAGAACCTGATCTGCATTCTCATTAGATGCCAAGACAATGATTGCACGTGCCTTTGAGACTGAAACCTGCAAGCACGAAAATTTTAGCCTGATTGCACGTGCTAAGAGAGATGGAACTTAATAAACTGTATATATACAAATAAACCTTTTTCAAGTCAGCAAGTATAAGAGGACTGCCACTTCTACATATAACTGATGTACCCATGAAGTCAAATTCAAGCTTTGCTATGTCCATCTCCATTTCCTCCTTGTCTCTTTCTGCAAGTACAACAACAACAACACCACCTATGCTCTTATTTGCTATTGCTAATTGCTTCAGAAGGGAACCCTGCATTACATAACCAGCTCTTAGTCCTGTTAATGGTTACAGGTAGTGTACCTCACTAATCTCAAGGTCAGAAACCATAAGAAAGAAATAAGGGCATCAATGCATGAAAAGCTTCTTGTTTCTCCTTCCTTTTCTTCATAATTAAATTGCAACCACTCATGGTGATTGTTCAGTTATTTTGCAAGAGGATGACCTTTCCCTGGAATTTTCCATGCATAATAAAGACTTAGAATCTACATGTATCCTCCCTCCCCCCAACCCCCACCCCCACCCCCCAAAAACAAAATAAAACCCAAAAAGAAAATTTCCTTGTTCCTGGATGCTACATGGTGGAATCCATATTAGAATACTAGACATCTAAAGAATCTTGCACATGAAAGCAAGTAGGTATCAGACGTCTCACAAAGATTTCCAGAATAATAGTCCAGTCTCAGAGGAAAAGACAAATATGAATAATCTAGACTTCCAACTTGCAGGTACCCAGAGAGTTACCAGTTTGTCACTCCATCCAAGAATAAGTATATGGTTGCTTTCAATAACCTCACTCTTGCCTTTACGCAATGAATCCACTTTTTCTGAAATAGCATCTGAAACAAGCCCTAGCATCATGGCAAATATAAGCATGCCTCCTGAACTAATAGAAACTGAAACAATCCGTGGCCCAGAACCAACCATATCAGCATGATTTCCCGAGTCTGCCACGAAGCTCCAAGAGAGCCAAAGAGCTTCAGTAAAGCTGCCATCACTGACAGCATATATTGCCAAGCCTCCAAATCCAATGAGAAATAGTGTGGCAAAAAGAAGTGCAAGTAGCTTTGCATAAGGATAGACAGAGAAACAAACATCCACCATATAAGCAATTCTCTTCTTCAGTGGAACCTCCTCATTGCTATCTCTTGTCCCCTTTGAAGGGTTCTTTATTGGTGGAGTGCAATCAAGATATTTGTACACTAAAAATGGCGTGATAAGTGTGCACGCAACCATATAAAGGGCAAGCTTTCTACTGTCAGTGTTACCAAAAAACGAAAATGAAAATACATTTCCTAACTCCACAAGGTTAATGCTGTGACTGCCAACAGCACTTCCAGTGCTACATAGTCTACGAAGATCACCAATTTCTTCCTGCAATGAAATCATCAGCCTAGTTATCAGAATATTAATAGCAACAGAGCACTAGGAAGCAGGGGTTGACAGTGAATGCAGCCAATTTCATATGAGGACACGAACCTGAAGAATACCCACTTTATTTTGCAAGTAGATTGCATAAGGTGTAGGCAATGTACAAATCAATTTAAGCTGCATTAAGGAAATAATTCAATCAGTAAAACTACAGACGATACACAAAAAATGTGGAAGCCGCATTTGTCTTCATTTTTTTCAAAAAAAAGTTGTTTCCGTCACCCCGAACAGATTTCACACCGACTGTAAAGCTTCTTAATAAATAGACAAAAGCTGTAGATAAACTAACCAAATTAAGAACCCAAGAACTTGTATGTCCGGGAGGTTTCCGAGGACTGTAAGAACTGGAACTAGCCGTCGTACTAGATGACAACGAAGACGAAGTAACCGGTACTTGAACTGACAAGGAATTCAGATCCTTTTCACCTTTCAGCTTGGCCATGGATTTGGGCTTGGAAGGATCCGACTTGAGTTTCGCCGGCCGAGGAGCAGGAGGAAGGGCAGCAATACTGCGGACGGAGTCCAGTCTATTACCAACATCCACATTCAAATTAGACGGCATACGAGCCGAAAATTGCCCCGTCACCTGCCGCTCAGTGCTATTACTATTGTGTGCAGCAGATTTTGCGGCAACTCGGCTTCGAGTAGCGTAAGGACCGAGAAATGAAGGGTACACATAGTCCCGATCCGCAAAATTGAAGGCCTGGTCGGAGACAGAGGAGGAGGAGGAGACAGTGGTGGCGCTAGAAACTTCGGAGGAGGAGGCGGAGGTAGTGCGGTTGTTTGAGGAGGGAGGGGAGGTAGAGACGCGACGGACAGCGGGGAACAGTGGGCCAGGGAAGTGTGGGGTCCGCGTCTCCTCCGAGATTGTTTTCGATCTCTTGAGAACCGGTGGCAGCTCCGGTCTACTGGTGAGATTTGGGGTTGAGCTAGGGCTTGGAGTACTTGAATTCGAACCTCCATTACTCGTCACCGTCGTCATTTTCCGGCAAAAATTGATGATGATGATATATATAAATATATAATTATTTACTCCCACCTGTACTGTATATGTATAGTTTGCTCAGAGAGAGATAGAGAGTTTGTCAGTGAAGAGGAGAAGAAGCCATCGCCATCAGAGGACCGAGCTCAGCTCAGAGAAAGCAGAAGAAAGTGGAGGAAAATGCCGAATGGTAATAGTAGCTGAGTGAGGTAGTTAATTTCTTCAGTTAAATGTCAGCTGAAGGCGTGTTATTGGGATCGGATTGCTGCAGGTACAAGTATTCACGACTTCAGGCAGAGAGTGGATTTGGTCTGCTACCTGAGCCTGGAGCAATCTTTCCGGGCCGTTATTGGGATTTGGACTTCGGACACTTTTCCACTACTTACTAGTTTATACTTTGCGCAATTTTTACCGGAAAAAGGGGGTTCGAATTTAAGATTCCTCTTTTCCAGTTATTTATTGGGTTACCTTTTGGCGGCGTTTGGGGTCCCCTCCCAAGAAAGAGAGGATAATGACAAAAAAAAAAAAATGAAAGTATTTTACGAAAATGAACGTGCAAAGATGACACTACTACTACTATTGAGCAAAGAATTTCTTGCAAAAGTTGTTAAACATGTTAAATAATTCTTTTTTACATTGAAAGCAAAAGCTTGGGGACAATTCAAAAAGTTTGTCTACGCTTTATTCCAGGTTCTGATTTGCTATGAACTAAAGACTTATTAATCAGTCAAATTATATTATTCCATCACGTGTAATCAATCAATCTGAAATCTTTAGAATTTTTTTTTTGTTTCTAATGAAGTTTCAAACTAATAGGAGGATGGAATTTTGCTACCCACAGTCCAAAATCCAATAATAGATGTGCTACAAATATTTCGATTCTGCATGTTAGGATTGAGCACCGGTCAGGGACCCACTTCGTGTACCATTTGATTAACTCAACTTGTACCTTGCAGATCAATAATTTTCTGACCCTTACTCACTCCGCATATCAGCGGTACCCCGTTATAAGGTACTTATTAAGATAGGATCGAATTAACGAATACTCATTTCACCCCATTTATTATTTAATTTTTTTAAAAAATAATTTATACTTGTATTTTACATGTTTATTTAAGATTTAATAAAGATTTTTTTCAAAAAATTGTCTACCAAGAAACAAGCATGCGAAGAGAATACAAGAAAAAGTAAAAAAAAAATTTAAAAGAATTCAAAATCAATAAAAGTTTGAAATAAGTAGCTGATTTTTTTAAATATATGTTTTACATTAATTAAACTCTTTTCTATAAAATATAAGATCATGACCTCTATAAATAAATGTGGTACATAAACTATAATCTTTCATATTTGTAATACAAATTGTTCAATGAAATTGTTTATGTAGTGCTAAAAATATTATTTTATAGTATGTGTATAAAAATATAAAAATAAAATATATATGTGTGGGGGGAGTCGGGTCTCCGACCTTCTTTTGATCCGATCAAATAATATGGATCGGATATTCTAATTTTCGAATCGAATTGAATCAGATATGGCGGATTCTCGGATTAGCGAATAATTTTGCCCACCTCTATTGCATACAAGAGGAGAAAAAAGAGAAGAAGCATATTTACATCTATTATTAAAATCTGTTAATCCTTTATATTTTTCTCTATATTGGTTAATTTAGTTCTTGCGAACAACATTACGATGAATCTGGAATACAAATACCTAAACTTCGTTTGGACGGAATTATGGAAAGGAGGAGGGAAGCTCCAACATTAAAAATGAAAATGAAAAATAAAACCTCCTTTAAAAAATTAAAATGAAAGAAAAAAGAAGGGCTTGGGCCCCGATTCCAACACGAGCGGCCACGGCCCATTGCGGTTACCCACCCACTCTACTGCCTCAAATTCTCAGGATGAAAGAGTGGGGAGATCGGCCTGGTCCATCCCTTCTCCTGGAGCACAAACAAGACTTAATTGTTTGGATGAAATTTTTTCATGAAATCACCGTGTATAAACTATTACTATTTAATGCATAATCACTAATCAAAATTCAAATTTTATGCATTGTCATGCATTCAATTGTAATAATATATCATATTAAATTTACATTTTAAAAGAACTTTGAGCATATTTTTAAATCACGTTTTAATCTTACACATTTATTTCCAATGCAAGTGCTGTACAACAGTTACTCTAAAAGGATTCTCACAAGCAATTATCCAAATGAAGGCTGTACTAGAATGTTGAATGTATACAAGTTGAAGGAATCAAGATCATAGCATATAGAACCACTAAGTTTGGCTCAGTGGCTACTAAGAAGGGTCTTAAGTTTGGGGGTTTAAATCCTACCTGAAGCGAAAAAATTCTAAACATGGTGCCAAAGCACCCAAGATCTGTGTACCTATTAGCCCCTAATACAAGTTTCTTTAGGCTCCCCCTCCCCTACAGTCTAGGATAGATTAGGTTATACAATTATTATTCAGACCAGTAAATATGTTCTGAAATTCGCAGTCTCCTGACAAACTAATACTAGCAGTGAAAGCAATTTAAAGCGTCCCAGAAACGGGCGTCGTATAACCAAATTTTCTCACAAGAACGCCTTAGACCTGAAAGAAGGAATTAGGACAATTTAGGCCGTGAGAATTAGACAAGTGACGGAAGAACATGCAAATTCTAGTGAATCAAACCACAATCTGGATTGAGAATCATGCACTCTATTGCGCAACTTGCTATCATTTTTCTCTTTTCTCGTCAACTTTGTCATGAAAAATGTGAAAGTTAATTCCCACTCTGATCCCTGCTGCAAATTGATAAATGTGAAAGTACAAGAAGACAATTGTATAGCGCCCTTTATTAATTGTTGAAGGAAAAAAGTTTTCCTATCATTGGAGCCATCAATGGTGGAAATGGTCAGCTCCATGTCCCTTTCATCTGTCGTCCGAAGAAGCATAAGGAAACTTGTTTACTATCCTGCATAAGAATAAGAATCAAAAGTTTTAAGGAACTCTGATTAATAAATTAGTTTTACTTTTACAGCAGCAGAACAATGAACAAAGGATATAAAGAAATTATAAACTGAACCAACCTGTCACGACGCTTCTCCAGGAAACGCCTGAGGGAGTGTCGCCTGGCAATTGGAAGGTCTACAAAGCAGAGGGAAGGGAGGGACCCAAAATGGAGAAGCAAATTTTAACACAACACATGCAGTTTTCAAAAATTCAGGCTTTGAAAAGGTCTCCGGAAGTAAAGTTCTGCATTTTACCTTCTGGGACATTGGCGAGTAATGGTGAATTGGATGTTGGAATTGGTTTGGTGGTAGCATCTGCTTTTGTCACATTCTGGACTTGAAGGGGTTCTACTTCTACAGAGCATTGATTTGCTAAAAGCATAATAGCTTGGGCCTGTTTCAGAGAGAAAAAAGTTTTGAAATAGTAGCAGAACCAAATAAATTGCCGTTTCCATTCTTTGCAAATACTCACAAGAAAACTGACAAGATTTTACCTTGTCAGCAGGAACGTCCTCATACACACTGATCATTCCAGCATAAAAGATTGTCAGCTGTGCCGTTAATTCAGTCTGGTCCCCGATCGATGGAGTCTTCCTTTATATATAATATGTTTGGTAATTTTGAAAACGTAAAAACAAATAAAGAAACTAAACATGAACAGCATATCAAAAGGCCATGCGACTTTACTTACCCCAACAACAAAGAGAAAAACAAAAAATAAAAAATAAATTAGAAGGGCTGCATGCTGGCGCGACTTGTGAGTATTTTTCAAATGTTCTGAGTATCAATAATTTTATGTGGGAGGAAAAACGAAATGGAGCTTCAATTGGGACGTCTTATTCGAAAGAAATTAATACAATGGTGCAATATGGTGAAAACGTTAAACTAGTTTAACCATCGTAATTCTCAGTTGATTTGCATGAAACGAGCTGGAACTAAAATTTGCTAATTTTAGTGTGTTAACTTTTACGTACTTAAATCCGCGGAGCAAAGATCGTTCCAGACGGGAAGGTGGTCGAGAAGCACCAAAATATCCAGGTGGGAACGGCATTCTTCTAATCCCTGCACCCTCGCCACCGCCACCACTGGCGCCGCCTGCTCCTCCGGACGACGACTCACGGTGAAGACCCTTCATCATCATCAGTGCCTTGCGAACGCTAGCAATATCACAATCACAACCACGGCTACCATTGTTCTTCTGAAACAAGTCCATATTCATTTCGAAACGTGCTTCTGCTTATATTACTTATGCTGTGAATTTGTGTATGTTGCGTTGCTATTTGTCTTGTGCGTGAGAGGAATTATATTGGAAATCACGTGTTAGACGGACAAGTGTCCGATGCTAGGCAGAAACTCCGATGAGACCAATTAGGCCGGCCAAGAAAAAAAAAATGTTTTTCCCTATCGAATTTTGCCTCTTGGTGTGACAGATGATGTCTGTTTTTCCATGCAGTTTACGATTATGACATAGATATAAGGTGGTTATTTCTGAAGTATATTCTTTTTTATTTCAATCAATGCAGTCTAGATCTCAGTATTAGCGACAAATGTTTTGTAAGATTTGCGCATCATCTACCCAGTTATGCTATCAAATTAATCCATATAGCCGATTCAGAAACCTGTGATTTCTTCCGCCCACGTTAGTAGTTAGTGCTTAGTACGTAGCAGTATTTTCAAAAAATCCAAAGAAAATGCTTCAATAGTGTAAAAACAGAAAACAAAAAAAAATCGCTGTTGATCAAGTTCTATAATTTTGAGTAGAATTAACTTTTGATGTACTAACAGAGTATATTGATTTTTTTTAACACTAACAACTATGGATATATGTTGTACGTATATGATTTGAATTTTAAATTTGAGTTCATATTATATGACATAATTTAAGCGTGTCAACAGAAACAAAAAAAAAAATTATACATTGACAATAGATACATGTACGTAATAATCATTGTAGCATTACGTAATCATTAAACATACTTGAACATTTCAGTCAAGCCTTTAGATTTTATGTTGAAATAGTCTGTTTTTTTTTTCGATCCTATACATGAATTTTAGACTAATAACTAGCTCTAGCATCAACATAGATAACCAAAACTTATACGACAATATAATGCATTCTACTAGTTCATAAGTAACACTTGTAGTTAATTGGTCTCTAGAATTGAAGCAAAGAAGAGAGCGTTGGTTTTACACTTGCACGCATTACATTGATTAGCTATATATAGCTTAACTTGACAAACCTGCATGCGCCTTCTCTTGTAAATTGCAATGTTCTCTTATCATTCTCTTCTTATCGTCTTACGTTGGTATCGGATATCCCTAATTCCCTGTAAATGTCAACATCAAGAGATGAAAACTATGAATTGTACTAGTATTTGTTTTCAGATGCAGGCCCCATCTTTTTCTCATGCATCATAAATTAAAGATAAGAGGACGGGTCAAGCAAGATGCAACAAACAATCCCATGGAGCATTACGGAATCTTTAACAAGCACAAAACTATGCAACAAAACTATGCTGCCTTCTTTTTTTTCTTTTCTTTTCTAAATTTGTTTTTACTTTTGCTTTTTGGTATAGCCAAAGTATGCTTCCAGGAACAACGCAATGTAGAATTTTGATTTCGAGATATTGTCATTTATTCGATATGCATGGTTGCTCAGTGAATTCATGATAAATATGGACTGGGACTTGTTGATTCAGTAATAAGTTAATTTAGAACAATTTGTTCCCCCACCCCCCCCCCCCCCCAAAAAAAAAAAATTTCATCTCTTGCAGAAGCTTATGAATTTTCCAGATACCAAATACAATATTCTGGGCTTCCTCAAATCTACCAACTTGACATATTCTGCTTGAGGAAGAACACAAATTTGAGCAATTTCATTCGAACCAGATAAATTTGTGGTACCTGCAGCTATTAATCTCGGCAGGTTTAGGTTGCATGGGTATCATTTTCATTATAACCATTCACGTCTACATTCTTCGAAGATGTGACGCAGAAAATTCTTCTGGGAACTAATAAGATTCATAGTGCGGCGGCTATCACAATCCAAGGTATAGCAGCACAACATGCAAAGAATGCGCTAGCATGTCAAGCGATGATTTAAAGAAACTGCCTTGTTTTCAGGACAAGGAATTGAAGAAGTCCCCAATAAGGAAATGTGCTGTGTTCTTGGAGAGCTTCGTAGTAGGTGAAGAGTGCAGATTGCTACCAATTTGCAAGCATAGCTTCCATGTTCTTCCGTGACACGCCTTCTTGTCCTGTCTGTCGAACATGTCCCAACTCGATGAATAAGCACTAGTGAGATACTAATATGTTTTACGAGCATGATCATTACAATTTTCTCCAGTGATTATGGGATTTGGACTTTGGGTTCAGAGAATTCTCCAACCATTGTCCATCCGGACAGCAGTTGTTTTTAGAACCCATTTGGATTGCCAGACACTCCCTTCTTCGTAGCTCTGTGAAACTTTCAATTTTTTTTTTTTTTTTTTCCAAACGATAACATTGCATTAAGTATCAAACAAATACAAAGTCAGAGCAACTGCTCCTGTAAATCTGCCTGAACTAATTCAAGCAGCCACGCTGGGAAGCTAAACTTCCATTCAGCTACATCAATCAGAGTTATAGCAAACTTTGCTAAGTAGTGACTTACATAGTTGTTGCTCCTTCTAGTATAGGAAAAACAACATTTGTCGAACTCTTTCATCATCCTCCAAATATCCAACTGAATAATGGCTATGCTGACTTCCTCTTCCCTTGCATTGATTTTGTCTATTACTTGCTTACAGTCTGATTCCAGTTCCACGTTCCTCCAGCCCATTTGTTTAGCTAGTACTATAGCTTCTCGTATTGCCAAAGCTTCCTCCACCTGTACCTCAGCACAGCCTTCAGTTGGTCTCGCCCATGCCCCTACCAATTCCCCTGAGCTATTCCTGGCCGCTATACCCCACCCTGCCTTGTTGAGTTTTTGGTCCAAAGCTGCATCAGTGTTGAGCTTGATCCAGCCTGCTTGCGGTGTATCCCATCCCCTACCCTTTTCCTGCTCTCCAGCCACCAGGTTATCCTGTTTTGCTCCCTCCCCTTGTGCCAGATGAAACTCGTTCCATTCCATTAGTGCTTTGTTAATCACCCCCATTGGCTCGCTGCTCCTGTTATTGAACTGCTTCTTGTTCCTGGCTTTCCATATCTGCCACAAAATGTTCACCGTGAGAGTTATGTGCTCCCTCCCTCTCTCTCGAGCCACAGCCCCCCTAAGTTCTTCCCACCAATGCCAAAAGTTATTCCTAAGTTCCTCCAGTCCATCCCACCTCAATGGTGCCACCTTCCAAATTGCTCTAGCATTACAGCACAGAAAAAACATATGCTCTAACGTCTCAGAGCTATCTCCACAGCACTTACACACATGGTCTTCCTTGCCAGACTTTCCTTTCACCACTGTGTTAGTTGGCAGAATACCTTGCAAACATTTCCAAATGAAGTGCTTAAATTTATTTGGCATGCTCAAACCCCACAGAAAACTCCAATTTTGAGACTTGATCGTCCTACTATTACTTGGTTCTGAATTTCCTCTATGTTGGCACTGTTTCCTCTTCATTTCCTTGATTAGTCTATAACCAGTCTTAACAGAGTACTTACCAGAACTTGATTTTGCCCAATAGATCCTATCCAGCGCCTTCCCCAGGCTCAGAGGTATCTTCATTATCTGCAGCCTGTCCTTCTCTTCAAATTCCTGCAGTAGCAACTCCCTATCCCACTTGCCATCCTTAATCAGCTCACTGACCTTTTGAATTTTTCTATCTACCTTCCTCTGGGATCTTACCCTCCCATCCTCTTCCCAGATTTTAACAGATTCATCATCTCCCACCCTCCATCTTAGTCCTTCCTTCAGCACTTCTCTAGCACTCAGTAGACTCTTCCAGCACCATGAGTCTAATCCTTTTGGTTGTACCTCCCAAATAGATTTCCCTCCAAAGTACCTCGCTTTTATCACTCTACTCATCAGTAAATTAGGCTGCATCAAGATTCTCCATAGTTGCTTCCCCAATAATGCCAAGTTAAAGTCCTGTAAGTCCCTAAATCCCAGGCCCCCTTCAGCTTTGATATCTGTCATTCTGCTCCATTTTATCCAGTGAATTTTCTTTTCATCCTCCTTCTGTCCCCACCAGAATTTAGCCATTTCTGAACACACATTCTGACACAGTGCCTTTGGCAGCCTACAGCAAAACATCACATATGCAGGGAGAGCTAGAATGACAGACTTCAACAAAGTCTCCTTTCCTGCTTGGCTTAGTAGTTTTTCCTTCCAACCCCCAAGTCTTTTAACTGCTCTCTGCCTAATGAATTCAAATACCTGTCTCTTTGATCTTCCTATAACCATAGGGAACCCAAGATATTTGCTCTGATGCGCCTCTCTCATACCTTCCAGTTCTTTAAGCACCTCTTCCTTTCTCCTCCCTTTGACATTTTTGCTGAAGAAAATAGAGGACTTTTCCTTGTTGATCAACTGGCCAGATGCTCTCCCGTATTCTTCCAACACCTTCATCAGCTGCATGGCCTCCCCAACCTTGGCTCTGCAGAAAATTAGTGAATCATCTGCAAAGAAGAGATGAGACAAGCTAGGAGCTGCATTAGCAATCTTCATTCCAGACATACTACCTTGCCTACAAGCTCTTCTGAGCAGTGCAGAGAAACCTTCTGCACAAACCAGAAATAGGTAGGGGGAAAGAGGATCCCCCTGCCTTAAGCCTCTAGAAGGCTTGATAAACCCCCTTTTTTCCCCATTGACATTCACAGAATAAGTGACACTGGTTATACACTCTAAAATCCACTGAATCCAAGTTGAGCAGAACCCCATTTTTTGCATCATATTTGCCAGAAACACCCATTCTACCCTATCATAAGCCTTAGACATATCAAGCTTGATAGCCATATAACCATCCTTCCCAGTTCTCTTATTATTAAGAAAATGAATACTCTCATGTGCCACTAAGACATTGTCCAGAATCTGTCTACCAGGCACAAAGGCAGACTGAGAGGAACTAATGCAACAGTCTAGCACAGTTTTAAATCTATTGACTAGAACTTTTGAGATGATCTTATAAATGACATTACACAAGCTGATAGGTCTAAACTCAGTAATCAGACTTGGTGACTCAGTTTTAGGAATAAGGCTGATCAAGGTCTCATTTATAGATTTTAGGATATGACTAGAGTGAAAAAAACTTTGAACTGCACTGATAACATCACACTTAACAACATGCCAAAATTTTTGAAAAAAGATAGGGGACATACCATCTGGTCCAGGAGACTTGTTTGGGTGCATGGAATTAACTGCATGACTGATTTCTTGATCAGAGACTGGCCTTGTCAACATTCTGTTCATGTCAGTAGTTATAGTCTGTGGGATCTCCTCCAAAATACCACTGAAATCAGTAGGATCATCAGACGTGAACAATTGCTGGAAATAATCCACAATTTCCTCCCTGACCTCCTCCTCATTCTTGCACCACTCCCCATTCCTCCTTTTCAGACAGTTAATCCTATTCTGCCTCCTCCTACTCATTACACTGGCATGGAAGAAGCTTGTGTTTTTGTCTCCCTCCTGGAGCCACTTAATCCTTGCCTTTTGGCTCCAGTAAACCTCCTCTCTTTTGTACGCCTCCACCAGCTTCCTCTTCAATCCTACAACTTTTGTTTTGGCCTCACTGCCCAGACTCTCCCTCACCTCTTTAATTTCCTTTTTAATCTGTTCTATCTGCTTTTTTGAGTTCACATTCAGTTTTTTACTCCAATGCAACAGATTCATACGAACTTGTTTAATTTTACCCTGCACTCTGTACAGCCTTGACCCCTGCTGCTCCTTCCCCCATGCCTCCTTGATCACCTCCCCAATCCCCTCCTGCATGATCCATCTCTTATCAAAAACAAATCTCCTCTTCCTTGGTACTTCTACAGGGGTCAGATCTAGTACCAAGGCACAATGGTCAGAAGCTTCAGTCTCAGCATGAGTCACTTTAGCCTTTCCAAAATTGCCACACCACTGCTTAGTAGCCAACACTCTATCAATCCTTTCCTTAATCACTCCTTCATTATCCCAGTTATTACATCAGGTCCAAGGCACTCCCTTAAAACCAATATCTATCAGACCTGTCCTATTAATGAAGCCAGTAAAACTTTCAAAACTGCTAGCAGGCCTGATTCTACCCCCCCACTTCTCCCCGTTAGAAGTGATATCATTCAAATCACCCATTAAAGCCCAACAATCACCCCAAATCTGTGTTCTCCTTTCTAACACCCTCCATTGTTGCTCTCTAGTCTTATCATCTGAACTAACATATGCACACACACACCACCAATCTCTACCCCCTCCCTGATCCCCTATTAGTAATTCTATAGTAAAACTAGTAAATAAAATACTCTTCACCTGTATATCCCTCTTCCAGATCACAGCTAGACCACCTGCAATCCCCACAGGGTCTACTACAAACAGATCATCAAACTTTACCCATTGCTTAACACTATTTATGAAAGTCTTTTTCTTTTTTGTTTCTGATAAAAATATCAGAGATGGAGAGTGGACTTGTACAAGTTCCTTAAGTTGGGGAACTGTCAAGTGGCTCCCCACACCTCGACAGTTCCACACCAGAGCTCTCATTGAGGGGTGGGAGCCCCATTAAGGGAGGGCTCCACCACCTCAGATAGCATCACCACATCCTCAGCACCTTCAATCAGCCTTGCTTTCTTCTTACATTCAACCTCCCTCAGATTTCTTTCCTGCTCACCCCCACTTACGCCCTTCCTTCTTTTCCCTATTTCCATGCCATTCTGTACAGTTCCACCTTCAACCAGAGGCTTCCTCTTACCCACCTCCTGCACCAGCCTCTTCCATGTCTTACTGACCCTATACTTACCCGTGCTGGTTTTATTACCCTGACCTTCCTGCTGGTCTTCCCCTCCACCCTTTTCCCCCTCCTCCACACTCCTACCCTTATGCAAGCAGTGGTTGTTCTCACCATCTATCCACATCTTATCCTTGCCACTCTCTCCCTCCACTACATTCCCTCCCTCCACTGCACTCCCCACTTCCCCTGCCTTAAGCATCAGCAAGTTCCCTCCCTGTCCTACTTCAGCTATCTCCTTAACTTCCTCCAGCCCCTGTCCTCCTTGCACACTCTCTTGTCCCCCAACCACATACCTACTAGTCCCCTCATCCCCCTGCCTCCCATTCCACTCTTCCCCTTTGCCCCCTCTAGCAGCTGATCCCCAGTTCTCCTTCTCACTGGATTGAGTATCAGACTGCCCATTCCTCCTATGGAATTCTTTAGTGTATGTGAGTAGGGGATACAGCTGCCTCCCAGTTTCCCCAGCTGAGCTTTGATCCCTATATCCTCCCTTCCCAGATGCTTCATGTTCCCCATCACCACTACCTTTCTTCCTTGGACTCCTGGGGAAACTAGCACGTAGCCAATTACCATACTGATTCTCCCTATCCATATGTATCCCTTTCGTAGTACATATTCTCTCACTATGACCTACCAACCCACAACAGAAGCAAAAATCTGGACATTTTTCATACTTAAACTCAATCCATCTAGATCCCCCATTACATTTCACCACAGTACCTCTAGGCAGCAGTTCTCTAAGGTTTACCTCAGCTAGAATTTTAAGATGCCTACCATCCTTACCTCTTTCCTGAGGTATAATGACCTCTTTAACCCCAGCAAATATACCTCCAATCTTACGCCCAGCCTCCTTAGTTACCCAATGAAGAGGAAGGTTCCAAATCTGAACCCATACTAAGGTCCTACTGAACGCCTGCACCTCCTCTTCTAGATCTGCCTGCCATTCCAATAGAACCAGTGTGAGGCCCCAGTCCGTTCGTAAGTTGATTATAGGGTTATTCATTATTTTGTGCGGTTAAATTAAGGTTGTAGGGCTAAGATTGAAAACCCTAACTTTGCTTATGAATAAATCCTAGTTTATGTGTTATTTGTAGGTTCAAGTTATAGTTCCTGTTTGGTATTCTAGTGTGTGTTTTGGCTCGAGTAAAAATAGGATTTCGTTTTAGTTTACAATCTTAGATTAGTAAACCTTTAGTGTTATGAATTATTAGAAAGCTTAAGTTGGGTTTAAAAACCCTAATTTTGCCCATATTCTATAAGTTGTTGTTTAATTGTTTTATATATGGAGAAAGTAAGTTTAAGTATAAGTGATTAAAATAAGAAAGTGATTAGTGAAGTAATTAAGCATGATGACATGTTTTAGATTAGATTAAGCTATGACCTATGGAGTTAATTGAAAGATTATCAAATGTGTGAGGGAAAAGGTATAAGAAAGAGAAAGTTGGAGTGCAAGGGTTAAAAGTGCAATTGAGGAGCTTTTATGTGATTGGCTAAGCTTAATAAATATCTCCTATGGTCTTGACCATTATTACATTAAGACTTGTAGGCTAATCAAGACAAAAACAAACAAGACAAACTTGGAGCAAGAGAGAGAGGTAGAGCCGAGAGAGAGAGCAAGTGAAGGTGAGACATTTTCTTCAAGAATCTGCAATTTTTAGCTTCCATCTTGAGTTTGAAGCTTGGAGTAACCACTTGGGTGTTGGATTATTGAAGCTTGATCATCTTCTTAACTCACTTGAAGGTATGTTATCTTCTTTACAAGAGAAATGTTGGGGTTTTACTTTCTAAGCTATGGAAATGATGTGGTATGTTGTGATTATGGATTCTTATGGTGAATTTGATGTTATATGGAAGTTTTATGGTTAATTTTTGGTGATTTATGCTGCTGGAAATTTCGGTCAAGAGAGAGAAAAATTTGGGTTTCTTGCTTAAATGCTTACCTTAGTTGCTTTCATTGAGAATTGACTTGTAGTGATTGTGTTTGATAACTTGCCTCATTTGATTGGTTGGTTTCTAGCAAAAATCTGATTTGGGTTAAGAAACCCTAGACTCCATTAGGTTAGTGTAGTTTAGTCTATGGCTATTGAGTAGGGTTTGTGTGTTTGGATGGTTAGAATAAGTCCTATGGTGTAAGTGAAACTAGACTAAGGATTATGGTTAGTATTTGGTGATCTTGGGCTATCTTGTGAAGAAACTTTAGACCACTCTTAGACTGATATAAGTATGGTTATTAGGGATCATTTTGGTTAGAAAATTCGCATAAGAGCCATAGAAACGAACCGTACGGTTGCGGCGCGCGAAACCGGCGAAACTGGAAAATCAGAGCAGTTCAGGATCCGAACTTCGGCTTTATTTTTCGTGATGTTGCGTACAGATTCAGAAGTTCCTCAAAACATGAAAGTTGTAGCCTTATATGTCCTGAACATTCCTGCAGAATTTCAGGTCAATCGGATTAGTGTAGCCTGAGTTATAGACGACATACTCGAGCCTGTTTTGAACACCAGATTCTGTGCGTTTTTCTAGTTTAGCTTCTGCCTGTGACTTTTCGGTTTTGATCCTGTACGATATGGGTTTTGACTCCTTCATAAGAAATGTAGATCTTGGTTTTGGCTTCGAAATGGTATAAAGTGCGTCGAAATCGGAGTTCCGTAGCTCCTGTTACGACCAAAACAAGATCGATCGTCAGAACTGCCTGGAATCAGGACAGTTCTGACGGGTACTTTGACACTCAGATTTCGTTCTGTTCTGAGTGGATTCAGGTCTTGGCCAAAACATAAAAGGTTTAGCCTTATGTCTCAGCTTTCTAATACCTTTGGAATTTCCTGATTTCGATTTGTGAGCTGGGAGTTATGGTCCAGCAAACATACTCTGTCCGTTACTCTGAGTGTAAATTCCTGGATTGGTTTTCTGCACTTTCGACCCATCTCTGTTCCGATCCGGAGTTAGGTGTCTTCATGAAAGTTATAGACTTTTCTCTTAGCTTCGCAACGGTACCTCATGTACCTTGATCCGACACACGTAGCTTCGATTAGGCCCAAAACAGTTTTGATGGCAAGGTGGCTAGGCCGCCATTTCCGTTTCCGTTTTGCCGTTTCCGCACTTGCATGTGCCAATTTTGCCGTTTTGCTTGTTTTAGGTATATTAGTAGCCGTTTATGATATTATGTGACGCAACCTTCTATTTCAGACGGTGGTGAGCTAGGTGGTGCCGGTGGGGCCTACTAGCTACTCTTCGCGGCACAAATTTCGAAATTTGCTCTTTTGTTCGTTGTGTAAGTATTCAGGCCGCTCTTACGTGTTAGTTGCTTATGTGTTTCGATTTGTGTGAAATGGGTACTTAGGCGAGGGTGTACTTTATCGCACTCGACCTAAACCCTAATTTGCATACATAATTGTACATGACATATGTCTATGAAACATTTTGGAACTAAACCCCTTGAGCTTGTGGTTCGGGGTGACTTTGGAATAATTTTGTGACGTTTGTGAGTTTGGGGCCCGATCTCGTGACCTAGATGGACTATTCGAGCCAGTTAGGGCTTGGTCGAAGTCAGTCCAACTTAGTCGGAGGTCACCAAGTTTGTGAATCCGGTTCACCGAGAATGTGGACCAAGTTTGTGACCCGAGCTTGTGATTCAAGCTCAAGTTTGTGATTTCGTTCGCCCGGGCAAGTTTGTGAGGTGACTGGCCAGAGAGGGTGATAAGGTGTCGGTGGGTGTACAAGTGGAGTTCTACGGACCATTATGTGTGGTCGACGGAGTGTCGGCAGGAGGTCATACATGGCACATGAATTGGCTTTGGAGCCACCTATATCCTTGTTATGTGATGTTACTTTTCTGCTTTTGCTTTACTTTTCTGTGTAATTGTTGTTATGTGAAATTTATGCTTTTGCCCCTGTGTACTTACTAAGCATATAGCTTACCCCGTTCCTTTTGTTTTCCTTAGCAGGGGCCGACGCGGGGACTTTTGACTAGTTAGGTTGATTGTAATAGTTGGACTTATAGTATGTTTGTTTTTTTTTGTTTTAGTTTTGGTGGTTTGTAAGGACCCTCCTTAGGGTCTACGTTTTGGTTTTGGTTGTTGTGATAAGGATGTAATAGTGTGAGCAGGTACTTTTGGAGAATGTACTTATAACTCTTTTGGGATTGTATGTTATATGTATAGTACTCTTTTGGAGTTTCTGGCTTTTATTGTTTTAAGTTTTGAGTCCTGGCGCGAGCTAGGCAGGCGGCCCGCCGATACCCTTGGGTTCGCCCTTGGGAGAAGTGGGGTCGTCACAGTTGGTATCAGAGCGCCTAGGTTAGAGGACTTGGGCAATTGTGGGACATACGCGATAGGCACTAGGCATAGTTGATTCTTTTAAGCTGAATGATATACTTTAAGCTGAAATGCCGGTGAACTGACGAATTAATGTTTTGTAGGTATGTATCCGGGCGGTTCGAGTGGTGCGGGACCCAGTGGCATGGGACCGAGATTTCCGAGTACGAGAGGCGTCGAGGATCGAGTGCTGCGTAAGCGGGCGATCCGCTATCGGCAGAGACCGGGAGAGTCTTACACGTTATACTCCCCTTTTGGTCAGGTGGCGCACCGACCTTGTGGATGTTGGTACACATACTGTTATCCTGACGAGGTCGTCCTGGCTGTGGACGACGAGCGACGCAGCCTGCTTAGACAGGTAGACGAGGCTAGAGAGGTTGGCCTTGGGCAGGCGATACGTATTAGGGACTTGGAGCAGAGTCTCCGAGAGGAGAGGGAGCGGACGGACGCTTTGCACCGTCAGCTTCAGGACACACACCAGCACCTCTTCGCTATGAAGAGGCAACTGAGGGATAGGGTTCGGAGTATGTCTGTCGACTACGAGCTCCTACTGGATCTAGCCGCAGAGGCACCGCCGCGAGCCACCGGTCCAGAGGGGATGGACGAGGTGGACACGTTAGGTTCCGTTGGGAACCTGGGGCCTAGGAGAGGCGATTAGGGTCGCTTTTGTACTTTTGTTTAGCTAGTGTATGACTTTTGTTAGAACTAGCATGACTACTCTCTTTTCTTTTGTTCTGGTTGACTGACTAGATTTTGGAGCCAGTGCTCATGTGTACATTGGGTTTTGTACCGACTGGAGGTCGGTAATGTGTAAATCTTTTGGTGTGACCTTGTCAATATATGTATATATGTGAAAAGTATTTTGAACTTATCTTTTGTTTGTCTTCTGTGCATACGCTTTCGTCCGTAGTTTTGTTCATAGCTTGGATAATAAGTATACGTAATGTTCCGATCTATAGACTTTTGCACTTAAATGGCCTCTGGTACTCGAGGTGGAGGTAGAGGGCGAGCACGAAGCCCTGAAAGGGAACAAGGACAAGAGCCAGATCAAGTCGCTACAGCCATCCAGCGGATGGCCGATCTATTAGAGCGGATGGCCGATCTATTAGAGCGAATGTCAAATCAACAAGGCCAGGGGAGCAGTACTGGGAATCCTGGACATAATCCGGGACATAATCCGGGTAATCATGAGGGAGAGGACCGTGCTTTAGAACGGTTCCAAAAATTTGCGCCCCCTAAATTTGTAGGTGGACCCGACCCTGACCTAGCGGAGGGTTTGATGGACCGTATGCTAGATATTTTTGCCGCACTTAGGTATTCGGAAGAGCGGCAGATATCTTTTGCTGCGTTCCAGTTTGAAGGAGCCGCTCGAGCCTGGTGGAACGTGATTAAAGTCAAGTGGGAGCGCGAACAAACCCCCTGGACCTGGATCAATTTTACCCGAGAATTTAATGAGAAGTACTTGCCGCCCATCGTGCAAGAGAAACGGGAAGATGATTTTATCCGCCTGCGTCAAGGTGCATCTAGCGTGGCGGAGTACGAAACTCAGTTCACGAAACTTTCTCGCTTTGCCCCAGAGCTGGTGTTAACGGAGCAGAAACGAATCCGTCGATTCGTTCAAGGTTTAAATGTGGAAATTCAGGAATCGCTAGCAGCTGCTCAGTTGAACACGTTTAGCCAAGCGCTAGAAAAAGCACAGCGGATTGAGACTGCCAGAGGACAGGTTAAAGCCTTTCACGATCGGAAAAGGAGGCAACCTAGCTCAAATGACTCCATGGTCGGACAAAGCTCGCGAAACGAGCCACCTGCCAAGATAAATAAAGGTACGAATGGTCCACGACCTGCAGGGACCCCGAATAACTTTGTGCGGGGTCAGGTAGTGCAAGAGGGGCAAGGAGTGTCCAGCGTGGAGGGGCAAGTACAGCCGCCAAGTCAACCTGTAGTTTCTGTGGGGGCAATCACACCGATGAAAATTGCTGGAAGAATAGTTCGGTACGCAAATGTTTCAAATGTGGTAGCACCGAACACCTGATTGCCCAGTGCCCTAAGATGAAGAAGGAAGAACTCAAGCCACTGACTGAAGGGACCACAACGAAACCATCAAACGCAGGGGAAAATCGACCCAAAGGGCCAGCAAGAGTGTATGCAATGGGTCAACACGAAGCGACTGATCCTTCGGCGGGTTTCGAAGGTATGCGTTGATCAAAGAATTAATTTCGAGGACGAAATTGTCCTAAGTGGGGGAGATTGTGAGGCCCCAGTTCGTTCGTATAAGGGTTATTCATTATTCATTATTTTGTGCGGTTAAAATAAGGTTTTAGGACTAAGATTGAAAACCCTAACTTTGCTTATGAGTAAACCTTAGTTTAGATATTATTCGGTGCTCTAGTGTGTGTTTTGGCCCAAGTAAACATCGGATTTCGTTTGAGTTTACAAACCTTGGATTAGTAAACCTTTAGTGTTATAAATTATTAGAAAGCTTAAGTTGGGTTTAAAAACCCTAATTTTGCCCATATTATATAAGTTGTTGTTTAATTGTTTTATATATGGAGAGAGTATGTTTAAGTATAGGTGATTAAAATAAGAAAGTGATTAGTGAAGTAATTAAGCATGATTACATGTTTTAGATTAGATTAAGTTATGACCTATGGAGTTAATTGAAAGATTATCAAATGTTTGAGGGAAAATGTAAAAGAAAGAGGAAGTTAGAGTGCAAGGGTTAAAAGTGCAATTTAGGAGCTTTTATGTGATTGGCTAAGCTTAATAAAAATCTCCAATGGTCTTGACCATTATTACATTAAGACTTGTAGGCTAATCAAGACAAAACAAACAAGACAAACTTGGAGCAAGAGAGAGAGGTAGAGCCGAGAGAGAGAGCAAGTGAAGGTGAGACATTTTCTTCAAAAATCTGCAATTTTTAGCTTCCATCTTGAGTTTGAAGCTTGGAGTAACCACTTGGGTGTTGGATTATTGAAGCTTGATCATCTTCTTAACTCACTTGAAGGTATGTTATTTTCTTTACAAGAGAAATGTTGGGGTTTTACTTTCTAAGCTATGGAAATGATGTGGTATGTTGTGATTATGGATTCTTATGGTGAATTTGATGTTCTATGGAAGTTTTATGGTTAATTTGTGGTGATTTATGCTGCTGGAAATTTCGGTCAAGAGAGAGAAAAATTTGAGTTTCTTGCTTAAATGCTTACCTTAGTTGCTTTCATTGAGAATTGAATTGTAGTGATTGTGTTTGATAACTTGCCTCACTTGATTGGTTGGTTTCTAGCAAAAATCTGATTTGGGTTAAGAAACCCTAGACTCCATTAGGTTAGTGTAGTTTAGTCTATGGCTATTGAGTAGGGTTTGTGTGTTTGGATGGTTAGAATAAGTCCTATGGTGTAAGTGAAACTAGACTAAGGATTATGGTTAGTATTTGGTGATCTTGGGCTATCTTGTGAAGAAACTTTAGCCACTCTTAGACTGATATAAGTATGGTTATTAGGGATCATTTTGGTTAGAAAATTCGCATAAGAGCCATAGAAACGAACCGTACGGTTGCGGCGCGCGAAACCGGCGAAACTGGAAAATCAGAGCAGTTCAGGATCCAAACTTCGGCTTTATTTTTCGTGATGTTGCGTACAGATTCAGAAGTTCCTCAAAACATGAAAGTTGTAGCCTTATATGTTCTGAACATTCTTACAAAATTTCAGGTCAATCGGATTAGTGTAGCCTGAGTTATAGACGACATACTCGAGCCTGTTTTGAACACCAGATTCTGTGCGTTTTTCTAATTTAGCTTCTGCCTGTGACTTTTCGGTTTTGATCCTGTACGATCTGGGTTTTGACTCCTTCATAAGAAATGTAGATCTTGGTTGTGGCTTCGAAAAGGTATAAAGTACGTCGAAATCGGAGTTCCGTAGCTCCTGTTACGACCAAAACAAGATCGATCGTCAGAACTGCCTGGAATCAGGACAGTTCTGACGGGTACTTTGACACTCAGCTTTCGTTCTGTTCTGAGTGGATTCAGGTCTTGGCCAAAACATAAAAGGTTTAGCCTTATGTCTCAGCTTTCTAATGCCTTTGGAATTTCCTGATTTCGATTTGTGAGCTGGGAATTATGGTCCAGCAAACATACTCTGTCCGTTACTCTGAGTGCAAATTCCTGGATTGGTTTTCTGCACTTTCGACCCATCTCTGTTCCGATCCGGAGTTAGGTGGCTTCATGAAAGTTATAGAATTTTCTCTTAGCTTCGCAACGGTACCTCATGTACCTTGATCCGACACACGTAGCTTCGATTAGGCCCAAAACAGTTTTGATGGCAAGGTGGCTAGGCCGCCATTTCCGTTTCCGTTTTTCCGTTTCCGCACTTGCATGTGCCAATTTTGCCGTTTTGCTTGTTTTAGGTATATTAGTAGCCGTTTATGATATTATGTGACGCAACCTTCTATTTCAGACGGTGGTGAGCTAGGTGGTGCCGTGGGGCCTACTAGCTACTCTTCGCGGCACAAATTTCGAAATTTGCTCTCTTGTTCGTTGTGTAAGTATTCAGGCCGCTCTTACGTGTTAGTTGCTTATGTGTTTCGATTTGTGTGAAATGGGTACTTAGGTGAGGGTGTACTTTATCGCACTCGACCTAAACCCTAATTTGCGTACATAATTGTACATGACATATGTATATGAAACATTTTGGAACTAAACCCCTTGAGCTTGTGGTTCGTGGTGACTTTGGAATAATTTTGTGACGTTTGTGAGTTTGGGGCCCGATCTCGTGACCTAGATGGACTATTCGAGCCGGTTAGGGCTTGGTCGAAGTCAGTCCAACTTAGTCTGAGGTCACCAAGTTTGTGAATCCGGTTCACCGAGAATGTGGACCAAGTTTGTGACCCGAGCTTGTGACTCAAGCTCAAGTTTGTGATTTCGTTCGCCCGGGCAAGTTTGTGAGGTGACTGGCCAGTGAGGGTGATAAGGTGTCGGTGGGTGTACAAGTGGAGTTCTACGGACCATTATGTGTGGTCGACGGAGTGTCGGCAGGAGGTCATACATGGCACATGAATTGGCTTTGGAGCCACCTGTATCCTTATTATGTGATGTTACTTTTCTGCTTTTGCTTTACTTTTCTGTGTAATTATTGTTATGTGAAATTTACGCTTTTGCCCCTGTGTACTTACTAAGCATATAGCTTACCCCTTTCCTTTTTGTTTTCCTTAGCAGGGGCCGACGCGGGGACTTTTGACTAGTTAGGTTGATTGTAATAGTTGGACTTATAGTAGGTTTGTTTAGTTTTAGTTTTGGTGGTTTGTATAAGGACCCTCCTTAGGGTCTACGTTTTGGTTTTGGTTGTTGTGATAAGGATGTAATAGTGTGAGCAGGTACTTTTGGAGAATGTACTTATAACTCTTTTGGGTTTGTATATTATATGTATAGTACTCTTTTGGAGTTTCTGGCTTTTATTGTTTTAAGTTTTGAGTCCTGGCGCGAGTTAGGCAGGCGGCCCGCCGATACCCTTGGGTTCGCCCTTGGGAGAAGTGGGGTCGTCACAGTTGGTATCAGAGCGCCTAGGTTAGAGGACTTGGGCAATTGTGGGACATACGCGATAGGCACTAGGCATAGTTGATTCTTTTAAGCTGAATGATATACTTTAAGCTGAAATGCCGGTGAACTGACGAATTAATGTTTTGTAGGTATGTATCCGGGCGGTTCGAGTGGTGCGGGACCCAGTGGCATGGGACCGAGATTTCCGAGTACGAGAGGCGTCGAGGATCGAGTGCTGCGTAAGCGGGCGATCCGCTATCGGCAGAGACCGGGAGAGTCTTACACGTTATACTCCCCTTTTGGTCAGGTGGCGCACCGACCTTGTGGATGTTGGTACACATACTGTTATCCTGACGAGGTCGTCCTGGCTGTGGACGACGAGCGACGCAGCCTGCTTAGACAGGTAGACGAGGCTAGAGAGGTTGGCCTTGGGCAGGCGATACGTATTAGGGACTTGGAGCAGAGTCTCCGAGAGGAGAGGGAGCGGACGGACGCTTTGCACCGTCAGCTTCAGGACACACACCAGCACCTCTTCGCTATGAAGAGGCAACTGAGGGATAGGGTTCGGAGTATGTCTGTCGACTACGAGCTCCTACTGGATCTAGCCGCAGAGGCACCGCCGCGAGCCACCGGTCCAGAGGGGATGGACGAGGTGGACACGTTAGGTTCCGTTGGGAACCTGGGGCCTAGGAGAGGCGATTAGGGTCGCTTTTGTACTTTTGTTTAGCTAGTGTATGACTTTTGTTAGAACTAGCATGACTACTCTCTTTTCTTTTGTTCTGGTTGACTGACTAGATTTTGGAGCCAGTGCTCATGTGTACATTGGGTTTTGTACCGACTGGAGGTCGGTAATGTGTAAATCTTTTGGTGTGACCTTGTCAATATATGTATATATGTGAAAAGTATTTTGAACTTATCTTTTGTTTGTCTTCTGTGCATACGCTTTCGTCCGTAGTTTTGTTCATAGCTTGGATAATAAGTATACGTAATGTTCCGATCTATAGACTTTTGCACTTAAATGGCCTCTGGTACTCGAGGTGGAGGTAGAGGGCGAGCACGAAGCCCTGAAAGGGAACAAGGACAAGAGCCAGATCAAGTCGCTACAGCCATCCAGCGGATGGCCGATCTATTAGAGCGGATGGCCGATCTATTAGAGCGAATGTCAAATCAACAAGGCCAGGGGAGCAGTACTGGGAATCCTGGACATAATCCGGGACATAATCCGGGTAATCATGAGGGAGAGGACCGTGCTTTAGAACGGTTCCAAAAATTTGCGCCCCCTAAATTTGTAGGTGGACCCGACCCTGACCTAGCGGAGGGTTTGATGGACCGTATGCTAGATATTTTTGCCGCACTTAGGTATTCGGAAGAGCGGCAGATATCTTTTGCTGCGTTCCAGTTTGAAGGAGCCGCTCGAGCCTGGTGGAACGTGATTAAAGTCAAGTGGGAGCGCGAACAAACCCCCTGGACCTGGATCAATTTTACCCGAGAATTTAATGAGAAGTACTTGCCGCCCATCGTGCAAGAGAAACGGGAAGATGATTTTATCCGCCTGCGTCAAGGTGCATCTAGCGTGGCGGAGTACGAAACTCAGTTCACGAAACTTTCTCGCTTTGCCCCAGAGCTGGTGTTAACGGAGCAGAAACGAATCCGTCGATTCGTTCAAGGTTTAAATGTGGAAATTCAGGAATCGCTAGCAGCTGCTCAGTTGAACACGTTTAGCCAAGCGCTAGAAAAAGCACAGCGGATTGAGACTGCCAGAGGACAGGTTAAAGCCTTTCACGATCGGAAAATGAGGCAACCTAGCTCAAATGACTCCATGGTCGGACAAAGCTCGCGAAACGAGCCACCTGCCAAGATAAATAAAGGTACGAATGGTCCACGACCTGCAGGGACCCCGAATAACTTTGTGCGGGGTCAGGTAGTGCAAGAGGGGCAAGGAGTGTCCAGCGTGGAGGGGCAAGTACAGCCGCCAAGTCAACCTGTAGTTTCTGTGGGGGCAATCACACCGATGAAAATTGCTGGAAGAATAGTTCGGTACGCAAATGTTTCAAATGTGGTAGCACCGAACACCTGATTGCCCAGTGCCCTAAGATGAAGAAGGAAGAACTCAAGCCACTGACTGAAGGGACCACAACGAAACCATCAAACGCAGGGGAAAATCGACCCAAAGGGCCAGCAAGAGTGTATGCAATGGGTCAACACGAAGCGACTGATCCTTCGGCGGGTTTCGAAGGTATGCGTTGATCAAAGAATTAATTTCGAGGACGAAATTGTCCTAAGTGGGGGAGATTGTGAGGCCCCAGTTCGTTCGTATAAGGGTTATTCATTATTCATTATTTTGTGCGGTTAAAATAAGGTTTTAGGACTAAGATTGAAAACCCTAACTTTGCTTATGAGTAAACCTTAGTTTAGATATTATTCGGTGCTCTAGTGTGTGTTTTGGCCCAAGTAAACATCGGATTTCGTTTGAGTTTACAAACCTTGGATTAGTAAACCTTTAGTGTTATAAATTATTAGAAAGCTTAAGTTGGGTTTAAAAACCCTAATTTTGCCCATATTATATAAGTTGTTGTTTAATTGTTTTATATATGGAGAGAGTATGTTTAAGTATAGGTGATTAAAATAAGAAAGTGATTAGTGAAGTAATTAAGCATGATTACATGTTTTAGATTAGATTAAGTTATGACCTATGGAGTTAATTGAAAGATTATCAAATGTTTGAGGGAAAATGTAAAAGAAAGAGGAAGTTAGAGTGCAAGGGTTAAAAGTGCAATTTAGGAGCTTTTATGTGATTGGCTAAGCTTAATAAAAATCTCCAATGGTCTTGACCATTATTACATTAAGACTTGTAGGCTAATCAAGACAAAACAAACAAGACAAACTTGGAGCAAGAGAGAGAGGTAGAGCCGAGAGAGAGAGCAAGTGAAGGTGAGACATTTTCTTCAAAAATCTGCAATTTTTAGCTTCCATCTTGAGTTTGAAGCTTGGAGTAACCACTTGGGTGTTGGATTATTGAAGCTTGATCATCTTCTTAACTCACTTGAAGGTATGTTATTTTCTTTACAAGAGAAATGTTGGGGTTTTACTTTCTAAGCTATGGAAATGATGTGGTATGTTGTGATTATGGATTCTTATGGTGAATTTGATGTTCTATGGAAGTTTTATGGTTAATTTGTGGTGATTTATGCTGCTGGAAATTTCGGTCAAGAGAGAGAAAAATTTGAGTTTCTTGCTTAAATGCTTACCTTAGTTGCTTTCATTGAGAATTGAATTGTAGTGATTGTGTTTGATAACTTGCCTCACTTGATTGGTTGGTTTCTAGCAAAAATCTGATTTGGGTTAAGAAACCCTAGACTCCATTAGGTTAGTGTAGTTTAGTCTATGGCTATTGAGTAGGGTTTGTGTGTTTGGATGGTTAGAATAAGTCCTATGGTGTAAGTGAAACTAGACTAAGGATTATGGTTAGTATTTGGTGATCTTGGGCTATCTTGTGAAGAAACTTTAGCCACTCTTAGACTGATATAAGTATGGTTATTAGGGATCATTTTGGTTAGAAAATTCGCATAAGAGCCATAGAAACGAACCGTACGGTTGCGGCGCGCGAAACCGGCGAAACTGGAAAATCAGAGCAGTTCAGGATCCAAACTTCGGCTTTATTTTTCGTGATGTTGCGTACAGATTCAGAAGTTCCTCAAAACATGAAAGTTGTAGCCTTATATGTTCTGAACATTCTTACAAAATTTCAGGTCAATCGGATTAGTGTAGCCTGAGTTATAGACGACATACTCGAGCCTGTTTTGAACACCAGATTCTGTGCGTTTTTCTAATTTAGCTTCTGCCTGTGACTTTTCGGTTTTGATCCTGTACGATCTGGGTTTTGACTCCTTCATAAGAAATGTAGATCTTGGTTGTGGCTTCGAAAAGGTATAAAGTACGTCGAAATCGGAGTTCCGTAGCTCCTGTTACGACCAAAACAAGATCGATCGTCAGAACTGCCTGGAATCAGGACAGTTCTGACGGGTACTTTGACACTCAGCTTTCGTTCTGTTCTGAGTGGATTCAGGTCTTGGCCAAAACATAAAAGGTTTAGCCTTATGTCTCAGCTTTCTAATGCCTTTGGAATTTCCTGATTTCGATTTGTGAGCTGGGAATTATGGTCCAGCAAACATACTCTGTCCGTTACTCTGAGTGCAAATTCCTGGATTGGTTTTCTGCACTTTCGACCCATCTCTGTTCCGATCCGGAGTTAGGTGGCTTCATGAAAGTTATAGAATTTTCTCTTAGCTTCGCAACGGTACCTCATGTACCTTGATCCGACACACGTAGCTTCGATTAGGCCCAAAACAGTTTTGATGGCAAGGTGGCTAGGCCGCCATTTCCGTTTCCGTTTTTCCGTTTCCGCACTTGCATGTGCCAATTTTGCCGTTTTGCTTGTTTTAGGTATATTAGTAGCCGTTTATGATATTATGTGACGCAACCTTCTATTTCAGACGGTGGTGAGCTAGGTGGTGCCGTGGGGCCTACTAGCTACTCTTCGCGGCACAAATTTCGAAATTTGCTCTCTTGTTCGTTGTGTAAGTATTCAGGCCGCTCTTACGTGTTAGTTGCTTATGTGTTTCGATTTGTGTGAAATGGGTACTTAGGTGAGGGTGTACTTTATCGCACTCGACCTAAACCCTAATTTGCGTACATAATTGTACATGACATATGTATATGAAACATTTTGGAACTAAACCCCTTGAGCTTGTGGTTCGTGGTGACTTTGGAATAATTTTGTGACGTTTGTGAGTTTGGGGCCCGATCTCGTGACCTAGATGGACTATTCGAGCCGGTTAGGGCTTGGTCGAAGTCAGTCCAACTTAGTCTGAGGTCACCAAGTTTGTGAATCCGGTTCACCGAGAATGTGGACCAAGTTTGTGACCCGAGCTTGTGACTCAAGCTCAAGTTTGTGATTTCGTTCGCCCGGGCAAGTTTGTGAGGTGACTGGCCAGTGAGGGTGATAAGGTGTCGGTGGGTGTACAAGTGGAGTTCTACGGACCATTATGTGTGGTCGACAGAGTGTCGGCAGGAGGTCATACATGGCACATGAATTGGCTTTGGAGCCACCTGTATCCTTATTATGTGATGTTACTTTTCTGCTTTTGCTTTACTTTTCTGTGTAATTATTGTTATGTAAAATTTACGCTTTTGCCCCTGTGTACTTACTAAGCATATAGCTTACCCCTTTCCTTTTGTTTTCCTTAGCAGGGGCCGACGCGGGGACTTTTGACTAGTTAGGTTGATTGTAATAGTTGGACTTATAGTAGGTTTGTTTTGTTTTAGTTTTGGTGGTTTGTATAAGGACCCTCCTTAGGGTCTACGTTTTGGTTTTGGTTGTTGTGATAAGGATGTAATAGTGTGAGCAGGTACTTTTGGAGAATGTACTTATAACTCTTTTGGGTTTGTATATTATATGTATAGTACTCTTTTGGAGTTTCTGGCTTTTATTGTTTTAAGTTTTGAGTCCTGGCGCGAGCTAGGCAGGCGGCCCGCCGATACCCTTGGGTTCGCCCTTGGGAGAAATGGGGTCGTCACACTTTGCTCAACCTTATAAATCTCCTCCTCCTCCACGACTGCGCCTAATTCCACCTCTGTTAATCTACCAACTGTACCGTTACTTTCCCCACCAACCAGAGAAGCAATATTGGCCGTAACAGCCATAGAAGAAGATGACAAAATGACTTGAGGGACTACCAAAGCACTTCTTGGACAGTTTTTAGTTGAAACAGCAGTACAAGATGAAACTGCCACATCCTCTCCCGAAGTCATTGTAGACAAGGTGTTGGAAATTGAATTCTCTACAGCAACTACTAGGGAATCTGTACTTACGCTATAAGGTGCCACCACCAGAGCCATATCAATTGACCCTGGTGTGGACCTCTGACACCGCTATACCATTACATTCCCTCCCCACCGATGACGGTAACGCAGCAACTAGGTTCGGTTCCACTGAACAATGCTACAACTCCATATGAGTAGCAGCCACGTAAGCAGGTAAAACTGATACATTACCTGGCATAGAGCTCCAACCATCATTGCTGCCTTTAGTCCCATCACTCTCCTTCCCCATCGATGCAGACAAAGGAAAAACTAGGTTCTCCTCTGCGAAAATCTGCGGTATCTCCGTAAGAGAAGTAGTCACCGAAGATGGTATTGATGAAGCCAAATTATCCTCAGTTAGATTCTTCGTAACCTCCGATGCACTTTGAGTCATTCTGGGATGATAAACCACATGGTTTACCTTCCTCTCATCCCTTTCTACTCTAAGCTCTGGGTGAAGAACAAGACACAAATCCTGATCATGCCCTTGCCGAAAGCAGTGAGTACAATACTTTGGAATATTTTCTGGTATTAGGTTTTGTCAAAACCCCTCATGATTACCATTTCCAATCTAGATTCTACTGGGAGGAGCTTTAATTAAGTCAACTTCAACACAAACTGTGAGGACCCGAAAAATTTCTTTATTTTATTTTATTTCTTCGAATATATTTTCTTTACTTTAATTTAGTTTTTAAACCATTTTTCTTGTATAAATTAGTGCATGTTAAACTCGTAGTGCATTATGGAAGTAGGACCCACTAGTGAGGTGTGTGCGATAAAATTTTAAAGAGTAGGAGGAGTTTTGTGCAAAGGGATATTATTTTATAAGGTATTATGGAATAATTAGAGGTTGGCAAGATATTTTAGTAGTTGGAAGACAAAAGAGATGAGGATGAACCTTGGAAGGACATTTGTCAACAAGCCATGGAACTTGGACTTTGACTAAGACCATTATTAGTCTTTAAAAATAAAATTGACCAAAACAACCCTTCATTTCCTTCTTCTTGGCCGAAAATTGAAGAGGGAAAAGAGAGAAGAGACTTCATCTTCAACCTCCATTTCTTGCTTGAATCGTTGAAGTGTCACCATAAACTTGCAATCTAAACCATAAAAAGTGACCTTTTGGGAGGAATAAGGGCTTTGGTGGACTGATTTTGGAGAAAGAAGCTCTTGGTTTTCATTTCTTCTTAGGGTTTCAAGGTAACAAAGTCTAGAAACTATCTCTTGTCATTTAACTTGCTTTTGAGTGGATTTAAGGGTTAATTATGGTGGAATTCATAGAAGATTTCATGGTTTGTGTGGTGATTGAAAAATTCCAGTTTTGAGGGAGAAATTTCAGCTTTGATATGTTGATTTGAGTTTGGCTATGATCTATTAGTTTTGCCATGTGAATTTTCTCGTATTCATATGTTGTTTTAGCTTCATTCTAGAAAATTTCAGCTTGTAGTATTAAATTTCAGTTTAGGGTTTCTATTTTTCCAGCTTTATTATAGTTATGTTGAGCAAGTAATTGGCTAATTTGGTTGGCTTTGTGGGCTTAAACAAGTGTACTTTATAGCCTATAACTTGTGGTTATGATTAATATGAGAACCCGACAATGCTCACATTTTTCTAGGCGTTATTTATTTTTGCCTACATTTTTATACTTGCCTTTAAAATATTAAAGTTTCTATGCATTTTTATAAGCAGGTACAGTTTTAAATCATTTTTCTAGTATAAGTTAGTGTATGTTAAATTTGAAACGCATTATAGACGTGGGACCCGCTAGTGCGATAAAATTTTGGTGATTACGTGATTTTTGTGTTAAGTGTTATTATTTTACAAGGTGCTAGAAGATGATTAGAGGTTAGCTAGATAGACTAACCATTGGGAGTGAGAAGTTAAGCATTAAACATTCAAAGTGCCAAGTGTTACAAACCCATTGGACGGTGGACTTTGACCTAACTTTCACCTTTACTAAAAACCAATTTTTGACCCAATTTTCTTCCATTTTCTTGGTCTTGGCTGACCCATTTGAGGAGCAAAACAAGAAAGGAAAGTTCTTCATTTTCTAGCCTCAATTCTTGCTCAAATCTTGAGTTTCAACCACCCAAATCACAAACTACACCATACAAGTGCTCAACTAGGAAGTTTAAAGGTTTTGGTGGAGTTGTTTTGGAAGAGGAAAGTCTAAGCTACCATTTTTCTTGAGTTTCCAAGGTATTTTGCCAAGAACTTCCTCTTTACTTCAATTAATTGTTAATTAGTGGCTTATAGTTGTTATAGATGTTGTTTTGTGAAAGATTTCATGGGTTGAACTAGAGTTATGTTCAATTTCAGTTTTAGGATTTCAATTCTGCCCTGTTCTGACCAGTGTCATTCGGCCATGATAAAGGCCGAATTGGGCTTAGCTCCAAACATGAAAGTTGTTGGTAATTGAGTTATCTAGCCACCTGTAAAATTTCAGCTCAATATGAGTACTGTAGCTTGTGAAATGACCGAAATACCCTGACTGCCCATGAGCCCTGTTCTGCGGACAGCTTTCTGTTTTCGTGGAGATTTTCATTTTTGACCCTGAAAATGCATGATTTGGCTTTGGAGGTCTTCATAAGAAATGTAGGTATATGTCTTGGCTTCAAAACTCCATAAGATTCGTTTCAATTCGATAAGTGTAGCTTCAGTTGTGGTTGTTATGCCGAAAGGTATATTTTATCGCCTATGATTTGTATATGAAATTATGGTTGTTTTGGAATGTGAGTTGGTGTTTGATTGTAGGATGGAAAGTAAAGAAAGTAAGGGGAAATGCTGTCCATTTGTTTTCTTGTAGTTTGAGTGCGTAAAAGTGAGATTTGAAATGTGATTTGGTGATGCGTTGGACTTACTTTGCTTGGACATACTTAGGTCCACTTTAATGGTATTATTTGAGCTACCTTTCATTTGAACTTCTACATTTTTGCATGGTGAATGAGACAACCGTTTTAAGCATGATACTTAGCTACAAATGTCAAGTTTTGAACTTAAATGGTTACTCATTTCTTTCCGAAACAAAGAAGAATTGCCTAGGGTTTCTCGGCCGTAAAACCTAATTTTATCAAGCGAGGCTTTAGGTGTGAATTTAGGGTTTATTTATTTTCCTTTTCTCGCCCGTAAAATCTAAATGTACACTTTTTACCTAATTTTATCAAGCGAGGCTTTAGGTGTGAATTTAGGGTTTATTTATTTTCCTTTTCTCGCCCGTAAAATCTAAATGTACACTTTTTACTTTAAAACTCACATTTATGTATTGTACTAGTAAGTATTCGGATTTTATTTGAATTACTTAAACTCTTGATGGTTGAACTGTGATAGTTTCTCTTGGTTATATTAGGGTTCCTTGGTGATTGAGGGTATCACCCGGAAGAATACTTTGGACGTTCTTTTGTTTAAATAGGTGAGTGTTTCTTGTTTATTATGTTCTTGATTATATGGCTTGTTATGAATGATTGATAACATGTTAAATGCGTTTTATGATTGCTAAAACGAGTTTTCCAGGCGAGTGTGTACTTTATCGCAGTCGACCTAAATGAATGTGAAATTTACAATGATTGAATGATTATATGTGCATAAATGTAAGTCTGATGGCTGAACTGGGCCCTGCCCTTCGTTATCGATCGACTTGAGCCAGAAGCGGACTCGGTCGGGCGATTTGGTAACCCTGGGTGAATGATTGGTATATTCGAGTATTACCTTGTTGTCAGGTGGAGTCCGGCCAACGTCCGGAAGGAGGTGAAATGAAATGAATGAACGAGTGGTAATGTAAATGAAGGGGTTTTACTTACAAAACTGCATTTTCAAATGATTGGAGGAATAAGGAAATAAAAATAGAATGAATGAATGAATGGCTCCATGTGAGCACGTAACCTTTTAATGAATCTCGAATTCACTCAGTAGAAATCCTTTGTTAGGTGGTAGTGACTAAGTTGGTGGAGTGGTTTGGAAAGAGGAGGTGCTAAGTTGCTTGTTTTCTTGAGGTTACAAGGTGAGTTGTTAAGAACTTTTCCCTTTAGTCTTGATAATGTTCAATTGGTGGCTTTAGTGGCTTAATATGATGACATATGGTGTGATTATGGTTAGAAGTGAAGTTATGATGGATTTTGATTTATTATTGTTATTTTTCTATTTTGTATGATAATCATGGTTTGGTCATGGATTGAGGGCTTATTATAGTGTAATCTGGAGCTAATATATGTTGGACACAATTGGTAGCGGAAATTTCTGGTTAGCGCGGAAAATGACAGTTTAGGGTTGTAAATTTCCCCTGTTCTGCCCGGTACTGTTAGACCTAGTTAGAGACCGAATTAGCCTTAGGTTAAAACATAAAAGTTGTAGGAAATAATATTTTATAAATTCTTGTAAATTTTCAGCCCAATCCGAGCTCGGTGGCCTATGAAAAGATAGAAATACCCCCAGACTGCCCTAGGTAGAGTTCGGTGGACAGAGTTGACACTTCACCCAATCTGAGACTTTTCACCCTGATCCTTACTGAATTAGAATTTGGCCAAAACACAAAAGTTTTAGTACTGTGTCTTAGCTTTCTAACGCCCTAGAAACGCCCCAATTTGACTTCTGTAGCTTGAGTTATGGTCGTTTAACCAGAATACGGTTGGCTATCCTGTTTGTGCGAGTCTGGTTTGGTACATTGAAATTTTGACCTAGTTACACTACAAACTGGATTGAGTGGCCTTCTTCAAAATTGTAGCCCTTTATCTTAGCTTCGAAACGGTATAAATTTCACACCAATCCGATAAGCGTAGCTTCGGTTTTGTCCGATACGCTAATTGACGTCACATCTGTTTTTGTGTTTTAGGGTTTAACTTTCATTTCCGGACTTTCCCTAGCTTCATTTTGTACTTATATGTTCCCATGGGGCCTTATTTTTGGTAGTATGTGGATTTGATTTATGACTCGTAATCGAGTCTTACTGTGTGTTATTGAATGTTTTAGGGCGTGCTGGTGACGCAAGGCACTCGTCGGACAGAACTTTGTGATAACTCTCTTTGCTTGGGTGGTGAGTGTACTACTCACATGATTGATATTTCTTGGCTTTGTTATACTTGAGATGTATGATTGGAATGTTTGTGTTTACTGATGATACTGGTTGAGACAAGAGTGTACTTTACCACTCTCGTACTCTATGGCTTAATTGACTGTTTACTATATCACTTGAATTGTCTTGATTATACTTGAATTGGTGTCGTTTGGACGTGTATCCAACGACTTATACTGTTGATTCTGAGCTCAACTCCATTGGTGGTCGATTGAATCGAGCCAACAAGGGCTTGGTCGAGGAAATTGATAAGCCATGGGGAACTGTTTCTAAGGAATCGATGGGTATGAGACTCTTGATTCCGGTATACTCGAGTATTACCATTTATTGAACTGTTTGGAGTTCGGGCCCGGTAGGGGTATGTGAGGTGGAAGAAATTGGAGTAAAGTGGGGTCTATGGTATTGGTTACTTTTATACATTGACGGAGCGTCAATGAGGTGAGATCAAGTATGCCAAAAGTGGAAAAGGGCTCTTGAGAGCCGACCGTATCCTTTTACAAATCTTCTTGGAATGTGATGGTTGTTGTGCTCACTTGATGAACTTGTTGGAATAGTGTATCATTGTGATTTTGTACTCCTTGAATGCCTGAGTGATGGTACCTCATTGGGCGAAAGCTCACTCCATTAAATTTTGTTTTCCTTACAGGGAACAACTTTTGAAGACTATGATGTTTTGATGTACGAGTTGAGCTAGTTTTAATATATACTTATGTAAAGCTCCTCGATGGTTGGATACTCTGAATGTACTTGGATCCCAATATTTTCCTTTTATTTGTAAATTGCAAACGTATGTGTATAAAACTATTTTCCCCTGTTCATGTATCCTATTTGGTTTGGAAAGGTTCATTCTCTAGAGTTATGTAACGCTATTAGTAGTTGATTGGTTTCGGTCTGGTAGGTGACGTGGCAGCCACTATTCATTGGCGGGTTCGTTTTGTTTTTTCCATTTTTCGATTTTGATTCATGTAAGCGCACTACTTTATTCCGAAACGTCTTAGAATGTATTTAACTGCCTCGTTAGTCCTGACGAGAGTTGGGCAGGCAGTCTGCTAACCCCTCTGGTACGCCTTAGGGGGCGGTGGGGCCGTCACAGGTGGTATCAGAGTTTAGGTTAGAAATGACCTAGGCAAGTGTAAACTTTGTTCCTTAGGACCAGTGAGGGAAGCGTTAAGATACCGTTGAGTGTGATTACGCTTACGTTGTTTAAGTTATGAACTCCTTTGTTTTTTTTGTAGGTTATGGCCGGAAAGAGTGGAGAGGGTAGATGTGCGCTACCTCAATGGCGGCCACGAGTCATTGATTATCAGGAGAGACCGGGAGGTCCGATCCGGCTTTGGTATACTGCCAGCCGGACCCGCCGCGGTAGGCGTTGCCAATATTACTCTTATACTGACTACGTGGTCGTGGCGGTACTAGATGAGAGGAGGAGACTTAGGAGTGCCGCCGTCAGGGATCACACTGAGGCGCTTAGATTGAGGAGCGTCGTAAGGATGCAGGCCAATCGGATTGGAGAGCTCCAAGGAGATATAGCCATGGAGCAGGAACGAACTAATGCTCTGAGGGAACAGTTGCAGGGGGTGAACACCTACCTTACTAATGTCGTCCGGGAGGTTAGAGACCGTTCTGGAGGCATTATTAATGAGTGTGAGACGCTGGTCCAGGGTGTGATTGGTGCCAATGCGCAGGTAATGGCTCCTGGTGGCGAGGCCCTTAGTGAGGAGAGTACCCCTAGTTCTAGCCAAGGGGGAGAGTCTGTGGCCTCCGTAGGGAATTAGGCTAGAACTTTTGAACCGCTTTTGATTCCATGCAGGGAATAGTTAGGAAAGGCTCTTATTTAGCCGTTTTGGCCTAACCTTGTATATTGTTTTGGGGGACCCTTTTGTTTCATGGGATAAATTTTATATGTCCTTGACTGCCTGTTTTGTATAATGACTTGATCCTGTTATGTGTTCTATGTACATGTGTTATGTGTTTAAATGCTCTATGAAATAGTTGTTTTGGCTAATTGTTCGTGTTTATTGTTACGAAAAGGGGTTATGTGCCCTTTCACATTATACTTATCTTTTGACCTTAGATTGACTTAGATCGATGGAAGAGACACGTAGTGGTCGGGGACGTGGACGCGGGAGTAGGCAACCCACGTCGGAAAAGGGCGCTGGGGAAACCTCATCCAGACTAAACCCTGAACCCAGGGTTGACCCTAATGTTCAAATAGCTGCTGCCATGCAGAAAATGACTAATTTGCTAGCCCAAGTGGTGCAACAACAGGTCAAAACCCTAACCCCAACCCTGGGAACCCTGGTAATCACGTGGAGAGCGAGGATAGGGCTCTCGAGAGGTTCCAGAAGTTTGCCCCACCAAAGTTCATTGAGGGGCCCGATCCGGACGTGGCCGAAAGGTGGTTAGAAAAGATGGTGGACATCTTTGCTGCCTTACATTATACGGAGGAGAGGCAGGTGACCTTCGCCGTCTTTCAACTAGAAGGGGTGGCCAGTTCCTGGTGGAATGTCATCCGGCAAAAGTGGGAACGGGAGCAAATGCCCAGGACCTGGGTAAACTTTATGCGAGAATTCAACGCTAAATTCTTCCCTCCTCTAGTTCAAGAACGGAAGGAAGATGAATTTATTCTGCTTCGTCAGGGGGTCCAGTCCGTAGCAGAATACGAGAGCCAGTTCACCCACCTATCCAAATTTGCCCCCGAGCTAATCATGACTGAGCAACGGCGGATAAGACGCTTTATCCAGGGCTTGAACGTAGAAATTCAGAAGGATCTCACGGTGGCCTAAATTAACGCTTTTAGTGAGGCTGTGGAAAAAGCTCAACGGGTAGAAAGCGCCAGGTTTCAAGTGAGGAACTTTCAAGCGAAAAAATGAGGGTTTCGTGGTAGTAGTTCGGGACAGGGGAGTAAGAGTGCCCCTTCCAAATTTGGATGGGGAGCAGGAGGTGGAAAGCAGTCGGGCGTAGGTAGAGGGGCTCTGTCAAAAGGTGGCCCAGCTGGAAGAAGCCAGAGAGGAAGGTTCCAGAGAGGTTTGGGTTCGGCATCCTGTGGACCCTGTGGGTATTGCGGAAAGCCGAACCACATAGAGGATAATTCCTGGAAGAAGGAAGGAAAGTGTCTGCGTTGCGGAAGTACAGACCACCAGCTTGCCACCTGCCCGATACTAAAGCAAGATGGAAAGGGAAGTCAACCGTCGCCGAAGACCAATTCTGGACCAGCTAAGGTGGACGGGACGAAACCCAAGGTGTCGGCTCGAGTGTACTCATTAGAGCCACAACAGGTCCCTGACTCTTCCGAGGTCGTAGAAGGTACGATCCCTGTATTCCATCGATTTGCGAAGGTCTTAGTAGATCCCGGTGCCAACCATTCCTTCGTTAACCCTAATTTTATGTGTGGTATTGATATAAAACCTCCTAGTCTACCTTATGATCTAGAAGTTAGTACGCCTACTGGGGACCATCGTTTGATTACTAGCACGGTTTATAAGGACTGCGAGGTTTGGGTAGGAGAGAGAAAATTGTTAGGGAATTTGATAAGCCTGTCCATTAAGGGATACGATGTAATCTTGGGCATGGACTGGTTAGCCAGGTACAATGCCCAACTGGATTGTATGAAAAAGGTGGTAGAATTCCGAATTCCTGGGGAGGCGACCTTAAGGTTAAATATAAGGGGTAGGTTAGCCTCATCTGCCTTAATCTCGGGCATTCGGGTTAGAAAACTGCTAAGTAGAGAGGTGCAAGGATTCCTAGCCTTTCTAATTAATACCCCCACCGATAAACTGAAGGTAGAGGATATGCACATAGTGAAGGAATATCCAGATATTTTTTTCGATGAGTTAGGAACCCTACCTCCGGAGAGAGAGATAGAATTCAAAATAGACCTGTTACCGGGAACATCACCCATCTCAAAAACCCCGTATCGGATGGTCCCTACAGAACTTAAGGAAGTGAAATTGCAGTTACAAGACCTTTTGGAGCCGGGGTTCATTCAAGAGAGTAGGTCTCCTTGGGGAGCCCCTGTATTGTTTGTGAAGAAGAAAGACGGGAGTCTGCGAATGTGTATTGACTATCGGGGGCTAAACAATGTGACGATTAAAAATAAGTATCTACTGCCCCATATTGATGAGTTGTTCGACCAGTTGCAAGGAGCAGTGGTCTTCTCGAAATTAGATCTTCGACAGGGGTATTACCAACTGTTGATTAGGAAGGAAGATATTCCGAAAACTGCTTTCAACTCGAGATATGGGCTCCACGAATTCGCAGTTATGCCCTTTGGACTGACCAATGCCCCTGCCGCTTTCATGGATTTAATGCATAGGGTTTTTAAGCCCTACCTGGATCGATTCGTCGTTGTCTTTATCGACGACATCCTGGTCTACTCCAAGACTCGTGAGGAGCATGAGCAGCACCTAAGAGTCGTTTCGCAAACCCTAAGAGAGCATCGATTGTACGCTAAGTTCAGTAAATGTGAGTTTTGGCTGGAGAAAATCTCTTTCTTAGGGCACGTAATTTCTCATGAGGGCATCTCGGTTGACCCGGCGAAAGTAGAGGCCGTGACCAATTGGAAGAGGACAGAAAACCCCACGGCGATTCGTAACTTTCTAGGGTTGGCTGGGTACTACCGGCGTTTTATTAAAAACTTTTCCAAACTGGCCGGTCCTTTAACCGACCTGACGAAGAAACATGGTCGGTTTGTGTGGAATGTCACATGCGAAGTGAGTTTTCAAGAGTTGAAGAAAAGATTAACCATAGCGCCAGTTTTAGTCTTGCCTAACGGGGTAGACAGGTTTGCCGTTTATACTGACGCGTCGCGGGAAGGCCTGGGGTGCGTGTTAATGCAGAACCGGAATGTGATATCCTTTGCTTCTAGAAAGTTGAAACCCACGAACAGAATTACCCGACCCACGATCTTGAGTTAGCCGCGGTTGTTTTCGCCCTGAAAAAGTGGAGACACTACCTATATGGGGTGACCTTCGAGATTTACTTAGACCACAAGAGCCTTAGGTACCTCTTTTCACAAAAGGAATTGAATATGAGGCAGCGACGGTGGATGGAATTCCTGGAGGATTACGACTGCACTATCAACTACCATCCGGGGAAGGCGAACGTGGTGGCTGATGCCTTAAGTTGAAAAGCTCAGGTAGCAAGGTTAATGATGAAGGAATGGGATTTGTTAGAATCCGTTTGTGAGTGGAAACCCTACCTTGGGAGTCATAAGGTGGTTTTTGGTAATATTAAGGTAACATCCACCCTACTGGAGCGAATTAAAGAAGCGCAAAAGGAGGATTCGATGGTCCGAAAGTGGGGAGAAAAGGTGGAAAAAAGGGAATCGACCGAATTCAATTTTAGCCCCGAGGGTATTCTAAAATACCGAAACCGAGTGGTGGTGCCTAAAGATGAAATGTTAAAAACAGAGATCTTAAAGGAAGCTCATCGGTCCAGATACACAATCCATCCGGGTAGTAGCAAGATGTATCAAGACGTAAAAGGAACATATTGGTGGGATAACATAAAGAAGGAGATTGCTTTGTACGTGCAAAAATGTCTCGTTGCCAACAGATTAAGGCTGAGCATAAAAAACCATCGGGTTTGTTACAACCCCTTGAGATACCCGAGTGGAAGTGGGAAAACATCACAATGGATTTCATTTCAGGTTTGCCGCGAACGCAACGAGGACACGATGCCGTTTGGGTGATCGTCGATCGATTAACCAAATCGGCCAATTTCTTGCCGGTAAACGTGAAATACTCCATGGACAAATTGGCTCAGGTGTACATGGACGAGATCGTAAGGCTACATGGCGTTCCTGTGAGCATCGTTTCAGACCGAGATCCCCGCTTCGTATCTAGGTTTTGACAGAAGTTTCAGGAGACTCTAGGGACTAAACTCAACCTAAGCACCACCTATCACCCTCAGACGGATGGACAATCGGAGCGAACAATCCAAACTCTTGAGGACATGTTAAGGACCTGTATTCTAAATTTTGGGGGTAACTGGGGTCAACATATGACCTTAGTAGAGTTTGCCTACAATAACAACTACCATTCATCAATTCAAATGGCTCCATACGAAGCACTTTATGGGAGAAAATGTCGGTCACCGATTTACTGGGATGAAGTCGGCGAGAGGAAAATCCTGGATCCAACGGCTATTCCATGGATGGAGGAGGCACGAGAAAAAGTCAAGTTAATACGGCAAAGACTCCAAACAGCTCAAAGCTAACAAAAGAGCTACGCGGACAATCGAAGAAAAGACTTAGAGTTCGAATTTGGAGACCGTGTTTTCCTCAAGGTCACACCGTTACGAAGCATCACGGCTGGTAGAGGAAAGAAGCATCAACCAAGGTTCGTCGGACCTTTCAAGATTCTCCAAAGGGTTGGTAAAGTAGCGTATCGCCTTGAACTATCGCCCAGTCTATCCCGAATTCATGACGTCTTCCACGTCTCGATGCTTAAAAAGTATTATCCCGACCAGTCTCATATCTTACAACCGGAGGAAATCGAAATAGATGAATCGCTCACTTATGAAGAGAAACCTGTGTAGTTGCTTGACCGGAAAGTTAAGGAACTAAGAAACAAACAGATTCCTTTGGTAAAGATATTGTGGAGAAACCATGGGGTCGAAGAGGCTACCTGGGAGGTGGAAGAAGAAATGCAAAAGAAATACCCTGAACTTTTTTGTGAATCAAGGTGAGAAAATTTCGAGGGCGAAATTCTTTTAAGGGGGAGAGAGTGTGAGAACACGTGAATTTTCTTATTTTCTAGACTTTTATTTCATTGCACGCCTTTTCTATATTAGGAAAATTTTCTAAATAATTTTTTTGAGTAAATATAGTTCTAAAATTATTTTTCTAGTATTAGTTAGTTTTTTAGAAATTAAGAGCGTATACCGGATGTGGGACCCACTAGTGCGGTAAGTTCGATAAAATTCGGGCAATTAGGTTAAGTTGTGTATACCGGGTTTAATTTATCAGGTGTTAAGAGATAATTGGAAATTACCTAAATGGATTATCATTGCAGAGAAAAAGGATAAGCTTTAAGCCAAAAGGTGACAAGTGTCACCATTCAATTCACCCTTGGACTTTGACCTTTTACTCTACCTTTACTTTACCTTTCCTACATATTAAAAATTCACCACAAAATCATCACCATACTCATCCTCTTGGCCGAGACTTCTTGGAGAGATAAGAAAAAAAAAACCTTCAACTAGTTGATCGAATTCCTTGCACAAATCTTGTGATTCAACCGGAAAATCTCGAATTCACTCAGTAGAAATCCTTTGTTAGGTGGTAGTGACTAAGTTGGTGGAGTGGTTTGGAAAGAGGAGGTGCTAAGTTGCTTGTTTTCTTGAGATTACAAGGTGAGTTGTTAAGAACTTTTCCCTTTAGCCTTGATAATGTTCAATTGGTGGCTTTAGTGGCTTAATATGATGACATATGGTGTGATTATGGTTTGTTTATGGTTGGAAGTGAAGTTATGATGGATTTTGATTTATTATTGTTATTTTTCTGTTTTGTATGATAATCATGGTTTGGTCATGGATTGAGGGCTTATTATAGTGTAATCTGGAGCTAATATATGTTGGATACAATTGGTTGCGGAAATTTTTGGTTAGCGTAGAAAATGACAGTTTAGGGTTGTAAATTTCCCCTGTTCTGTCCGGTACTGTTAGACCTAGTTAGAGGCTGAATTAGTCTTAGGTTAAAACATAAAAGTTGTAGGAAATAATGTTTTATAGTTTCCTGTAAAATTTCACCCAAATCCGAGGTCGGTGGCCTATGAAACGACAGAAATACCCCCAGACTGCCCTAGGTAGAGTTCGGTGGACAGAGTTGACACTTCACCCAATCTGAGACTTTTCACCATGATCCTTACTGAATTATAATTTGGACAAAACCCAAAAGTGGTAGTGCTATGTCTTAGCTTTCTAACGGCCCAAGAAACGCCCCAATTGGACATCGGTAGCCTGAGTTATGGTCATTTAACCAGAATGCGGTTGGCTATCCTGTTTGTGCGAGTCTGGTTTGGTACATTGAAATTTTGACCTAGTTAAACTACAAACTGGACTGAGTGGCCTTCTTCAAAATTGTAGCCCTTTATCTTAGCTTCAAAACGGTATAAATTGCACACCAATCCAATAAGCATAGCTTCGGTTGTGTCCGATACGCTAAATGATGTCAAATCTATTTTTGTGTTTTAGGGCTTAACTTTCATTTCCGGACTTTCCCTAACTTCATTTTGTACTTATACGTTCCCATGGGGCCTTATTTTTGGTAGTATGTGGATTTGGTTTATGACTTGTAATCGAGTCTTACTGTGTGTTATTGAATGTTTTAGGGCGTGCTGGTGACGCAAGACACTCGTCGGACAGAACTTTGTGATAACTCTCTTTGCTTGGGTGGTGAGTGTACTACTCACATGATTGATATTTCTTGGCTTTGTTATACTTGAGATGTATGATTGGAATGTTTGTGTTTACTGATGCTACTGGTTGAGACAAGAGTGTACTTTACCACTCTCGTACTCTATGGCTTAATTGACTGTTTACTGTATCACTTGAATTGTCTTGATTATACTTGAATTGGTGTCGTTTAGACGTGTATCCAACGACTTATACTGTTGATTCTGAGCTCAACTCCATTGGTGGTCAATTGAATCGAGCCAGCAAGGTCTTGGTCGAGGAAATTGATAAGCCATGGGGAACTGTTTCTAAGGAATCGATGGGTACGAGATGATGAGAATATAAAGACCAAGGCCCATTCAAGCACATGGGGAATTGGAAGATTCAAGTGAAGACTAGTTGATTGCATGAATGCTTGAGTTTAGTAGGATTATTTGATTTTCCTCGTTGATTTTGGTTATTTCTCGTTTTAAAAAGTCTAGGTAATTAAGATAGTTTAAATGCGGCCCATTTGTTAGTAAGTAAGGCCCAAAATCTTTCTTAAGTATGTTGGGTAGTTTGGTCAATTTTTGGATTAGGGTTAATGCTTGTAAGGGCTATAAATAGCCCCACTTCCTCTTTGTTTTAAGAGCAGTTTTGACTATTAAATACAGTTAGTGAGTTTTCACTTTCTCTTTGGCAAGAGAGTTGCCTTTGAATACTTGAGAATCTTCTCAAATTATTCACCCGAACTTATCAATCGAGTATCTCCTTGATTGTGGCGTTCTACTACCTCCAATTTGGTTCGTTAATTCGAGTAGTTACGGGTTGAGATAATATCAAAATTGTTCGTGACTTCTAGGGATTAGTTGGGTCAAATTTCCGCTGCCTAAGTCATGGTGTTTTGGTTGTCTAGATCGGGGTTTCACATCAGTTGGTATCAGAGTTAGTTGACAACCACCAGGTTATATCTTTTTTTTTTGTTTTTCGTTTATTTCGAGTCATATATGTTTGTTTCACCGACACTGTTCATAGTTACTGTTCATCCGAATAAAAATCTGTCCATCCTTGTTGTTTGTGTTATCCAACTTGTTTACTTGGTTTTCAAATCTGAATTTTGGCAAAACTTGTTGGAATTTTATGAATCTTGAAGAGAACTTACAATAATCTTGAACTTCTTGAATTTTTGACCACAATCTTGAAATTTCTGACGTTCCTGACAACTTCCTTGAAAGTTCTTGAAAGATCTTGGAGTTCTTGGTTGTTATTATTTGTGGACTTCCTTGTTTTGTGTCGTGGTTGATAGTTGTAGTAAAATAAAAAAATAAAAACAAAACAAAAACAAAAAAAGAAGAAAGAAAAGAGGAATTGGTTGGCAAGAGAAAAAAAAAGGAAAGGAAAGAAAGGGGCAACCGAATTGTTTTGAATAGGGTTACCAAAAGTTGTTTCAAGAAGGTTACCAAAAGTTGTTCAAGAGGAAGAGGATTTTCAAAAGATTTCCAAAAACTAACTTATTTCCAAAATCAATTAGGAAACTAAGTAAAGCACTTGGATAACTCTCTGTACTCACTTGGACACTCTCTCTCCTACCTTTTTAGGAAACTTTCCTAAACTCTCTCATCCATTTTTTTGGAAACTTTCCTAAATTCTCTCATCCATTTTTTTGGAAACTCTCCTAAAATTCTCTCATCCATTTTTAGGATCTTTCCTATATTCACTCATCCACTTTAGGAAACTCTCCTATATTCTCTTCCTAGATTTTAAGAAACTTTCCTAAATTTTCTCCTACATTTGCTCCTATATTTTCTCCTAGATTCTAGGAACACTTTCCTACATTTTCTCCTACATTCTTGTGATTACACTTATGGAAAGGTTGGTAACGGTTGTTGGACTTGAGCAGCATTTCTCAACTACCTAACCCAACAGGTAAAGGTATTTGGTAAGTCCATTAGAGTGACATCCATATACACGAGTGCGAGTGGATACACGTAAGGGAGCGTGAAAGGCAATATCTTCGGTTTCATTGCTAACTTTTTGCAGGTTCCCTCATACGTCATGGCGAGTATAAGACGCATAAAAACTAGCCCACAACATTGTCTTCCTGTTCCTAAGGGAGTCAAAGAAGTGGCATTACGTGGTGTAGATGAGCAATTGGATCTCGTCAAATCTCAGTTGCTTGGTTGGTTTTATACTCGTTGCGGTGTCAAAGATAAAATTTGTAGCTTGGCCATTGATGGTAGTTGTGAAGTCAATCTTGCAAGTGCTATCATGGTTGAGAAATTAAATCTTCCAACCATTGATCATCTTCAACCGTACAAGTTGACGAGCACTCATGGGGATGTTTGGGTTACTAAGCACACACTTGTACCTATTCAAATCGGCAAAAATGTGGATGATGTGTTGTGTGATGTAGTCCCAATTCAAGTGACACATGTGTTGTTGGGCAAAGCATGGATGTCGAGACGAGAAGTTAAAATTGACAGACATACTAATAAGTATTCCTTCTTATTTAATAGTCGTCGTCTTGCACTTGTATCACTTACTTATGACCAACTTTGTATTGATCTAGCATGCATGAAAAGTGAGCTTGAGCGTTATAGAATGGAGAAAAAGCTAGATGAGGGAATTGTGCCTGCAGAGGTAAAACTCGAGGAAGTTGAAAGTAATGAGATAAAAGGGTCAGCTGTTGAACTAGAAAAAGAGATGGAAAAATCTAATGAGATGGGTGGTAAAAAGGAAGAAAGAAGAGAAAGTGGGCTGATCTTGAGAAACCCGGTGAAGGCCTATTATTTTCTTAACAAACTTACCTTTGCTTTGTTTAGTGTTTCTTCTTTTATACAGATCAAGCAAAGGCAAGTTGAGCTGATCTTGGTGTGTTCCATTCCAAAATCAATTGTAGACGTTGCAAGCCTCCATGGAGTTGGTACTCCAAGAGTTAAACCCCCTTGGTATCCATTCATGGAACAATGTCAACTCAAATCAGTCCACACCAAAGGGGAGTTGATTCGAACTCATCTTGAAGGGAACACTCCATATTTTAGGGATGGTTGTGTACCAAGGGTTCGTTTAAAGAACAAGTACCTCAATGACCATTATGATTTTCGTTTTGCTCTTAGTCCACATGCAGCTCCAACATCACCAAATCCGCCTTGGTGCCTTGCAAGTGTGTTCGAGCCAGAGTTCGATTTCACGGGATACACTTCATACCACTTTGAGGACCCTTACCTCATGACCACAAACAATAAAGTTGAGCATACATTGAAGATGGTTTGTGAGATTCAAGGTTCGACGAGGGTTATTTTCCAACTTAGCACATGGGCTTTGCATTGGATGCCATCTGTAGCCATCATAACAAGATTGAGTCGAAGGCATGTAACTCGTCTTGTCACCATTCGTGCTTCAATTTGTGGGCAAATTGCTTTTAAGAGGAGGGGAATGATGAGAATATAAAGACCAAGGCCCATTCAAGCACATGGGGAATTGGAAGATTCAAGTGAAGACTAGTTGATTGCACGAATGCTTGAGTTTAGTAGGATTATTTGATTTTCCTCGTTGATTTTGGTTATTTCTCGTTTTAAAAAGTCTAGGTAATTAAGATAGTTTAATTGCAGCCCATTTGTTAGTAAGGCCCAAAATCTTTCTTAAGTATGTAGGGTAGTTTGGTCAATTTTTGGATTAGGGTTAATGCTTGTAAGGGTTATAAATAGCCCCACTTCCTCTTTGTTTTAAGAGCAGTTTTTGACTATTAAATACAATTAGTGAGTTTTCACTTTCTCTTTGGCAAGAGAGTTGCCTTTGAATACATGAGAATCTTCTCAAGTTATTCACCCGAACTTATCAATCGAGTATCTCCTTGATTGTGGCGTTCTACTACCTCCAATTTGGTTCGTTAATTCAAGTAGTTACGGGTTGAGATAATATCAAAATTGTTCGTGACTTCTAGGGATTAGTTGGGTCAAATTTCCGCTGCCTAAGCCATGGTGTTTTGGTTGTCTAGATCGGGGTTTCACATCACGAGACTCTTGATTCCGATATACTCGAGTATTACCATTTATTGAACTATTTGGAGTTCATGCCCGGTAGAGGTATGTGAGGTGGAAGGAATTGGAGTAAAGTGGGGTCTACGATATTGGTTACTTTTATACATTGACGGAGTGTCAATGAGGTGAGATCAAGTATGCCAAAAGTGGAAAAGGGCTCTTGAGAGCCGACCGTATCCTTTTACAAATCTTCTTGGAATGTGATGGTTGTTGTGTTCACTTGATGAACTTGTTGGAATAGTGTATCATTGTGATTTTGTACTCCTTGAATGCCTGAGTGATGGTACCTCATTGGGCGAAAGCTCACTCCATTAAATTTTGTTTTCCTTACAGGGAACAACTTTTGAAGACTATGATGTTTTGATGTACGAGTTGAGCTAGTTTTAATATATTCTTATGTAAAGCTCCTTGATGGTTGGAAACTCTGAATGTACTTGGATCCCAATATTTTCCTTTTATTTGTAAATTGCAAACGTATGTGTATAAAACTATTTACCCCTGTTCATGTATCTTATTTGGTTTGGAAAGGTTCATTCTCTAGATTTATGTAACGCTATTAGTAGTTGATTGGTTTTGGTCTGGTGGGTGACGTGGCAGCCACTATTCATTGGCGGGTTCGTTTTGTTTTTTTCCATTTTGCGATTTTGATTCGTGTAAGCGAACTACTTTATTCTGAAATGTCTTAGAATGTATTTAACTGCCTCGTTAGTCCTGGCGAGAGTTGGGCAGGCAGTCCGCTAAACCCTCTGGTACACCTTAGGAGGCGGTGGGGCTGTCACATAAGAACTGAGAACTTTCGTTTTATTTGGGGATTGTATATTATTTTGAGATAGAAATGAATGTAAGTATGTGTTTCAAGTTTGGGAATTATTTTTTTTTATCCTCGAGGTCATTTCTTATTTCTTTTGAAGAGTTTGAGTGAGTCCTGACGAGAGCTAGGTTGGCGGTCTGCCGAACCCTTTGGTTCGCCTTAGGGGGAAGTGGGGCTGTCACAATTAAAGTTGGATTGCTATGAATATATGTGTTGAGTCTGGAAGGGAAAGTTAAGGAAATATGGGGAGGTGCTGCTGAAATTTTGTTACTTTCTTTCTTGTGATGTAAGTGAGGTCGGAGGGGTGATTTTGGATTGGTATGGATTTAGGTTGCTTATGATTGCTTGAGTTCACCTTGGTGGTGGTGTATAAATTAAAATTTTGACAAAATCATATGTAAAACAAGAGGAAAAGTTATGGTTCCTTTTCGCATGCTTTCTAGTTTCATTTGTCCAACTTTAAACTTGAGGTTGGTTGTTTTTCTCCACTATTTTGCTGCTGGAATTTTCCTGCCATGAATTGGAATGAGGAACTCCTTGATTACTCATGTCCTTTGGGTCCAAAGGCTCTCTTTTCACTCCAAAACTATACTTGAATCATTGCCCTAGTATCTGCTTGGATTTTCCTTGATTTGCATCTTCGAATTTGTCTTTGAACTTTGTATTTTTAAGAGGCCAACTTGATAGGCGTATGGCTCATAGTTGAGCCTAAATGTGAATTTGGTTCACCTAAGTTTTGGATGGTTGAACCATAATATTGTATCTTGGTTGTTCTTAGGGTATACCGGTGAGCATGAGCATAATTTGAGGACTAACCTTTAAAGTTGTTCCACTTGAACTGGTGAGTGTCAAGTGCATGTTTCATGATATCTTGATTTGAATGATACCACATGTTATGTGTTGAATATTGAACTTGATGAGGCGAGGATGTACTTTATCACACTCGTCCTCTTCTTCTTGAATGATCTTGTACTTGCTTGAACTTGATTGACCGATACTTGTGTTTGTACTTGTGCTTGACTTGTAAGTACTAAGCAGCAGCATGTATCACACTCAATTCGAGTGGGAGGTGCCTCTCATTCCCATCTTAGTATTTTTATCTTGATTAAATCGATTGGAGAGTTATCTCATCGACTCTAGTGCTGAGCGGCAGCATGTACCACACTCAATTCGAGTGGGAGGTGCCTCTCATTCCCGTCTCAGTACCTCTATGTTGATTAAGTCGATTGGAGAGTTATCTCATTGACCACACTTGTTCTTGTTTGGGTATACTCGAGTATTATCCCCTCTTAGTTTGGCGTTCGAGCCCGGTAGGGGGTTGATCGGTGGGCGGAGATTGGAGATATGTGGTGTTCTACTGGACTTGTTACTATATTTCAAACATTGACGGAGTGTCAGCGAACTTGGAAAATGCTACTTTAGGACCGGCTGCATGTGGAACACTGTACGGGACTAAGTGCTGAGCTTGAAATCTGGCAGGAGCACCATATCAGCTGTGTCAGCGTTTGAATCCTGAGTGCTTTGCCAAAAATCTAGCAGGAGCCACCATATCAGCTGTATCAACGTTTGAGTCTTGGGTGCTCTGCCTAGAACCTGGCGGAAGCCTCCGTATCAGTACCGTATCCTTTTTTTGCTGGTGTTAAAGTGCTTATCTGAATGGGTGAACTGTCCATGACATTATGTGTAACTGTTTACTATCTTCGCTTTGAGATTTTGATGAATGTGAAAGATCTTTTGCCAATTTGACTGCATGTTTTCTTGGAACTTTATTGGGTTTCTAGCTCATTCCATGAAATTTGTTTTCCTTACAGGGGTAAGAACGCGAGAGTGGGAATTGGACAAGACATAGATTTCGTCTAAGTTTTGTTAGTTGCTCGCATAGGAACACTTAGCTCTCTAGCGGGCTTGTTTAATTTTGCTTTGTAAGTTTAACTCCTCAGCTGTATTTAGAGATTGTATGGACAGTTGATATCCGTGATTGTAAATATCTAAGGTTGTAAATGTTATTACTTTCATTATTGAGGTTAATATTTGGTAAATTTCGTAGATTGTGAATGAGTCCTGACGAGAGCTGAGCAGACGGTTCGTCAAACCCTTGGGTACGCTCTAGGGGGAGATGGGGCTGTCACAGGTGGTATTAGAGCTGCTTCGCGTGGTCTCTGCGCGGGGTGAGCTTGGGCCAAGTGGTGTTATGATCCCAATTATCTGAATAAATGTAAAGAATGTAAAGGACTAGGTGCGCTTCTTGAGCGTAAGCTGTGAATCATGAATGTTATAAGTGTAAAACCTTTATCATGGTACTTGGGGATGATAGATATGTATGTTGAGTAGGAATCTTAAACTTGGTTGATTTACACTTGGGAGCGTACGGCCTGAGTCGTGAATTCTCCTAGTTTTGGGTTCTTGTACTTCAGTACTGAATACTTCTCCTAATGGAATTCTTATGTTTTGCGAAAGGTATCGTATATCGCATTATGATGCGAATAGAAATCATATGTGAATTTGATATAAGTCATAATGGCAAAGGTCAAGTAATGAGGAGGGGCTCAAGACTGCTCAAACTTCTAGTGCTCAAGTCATGCAAATACCCAGTGGTCCAATTACAAGAGCGCGTGCTAGGAGAATTCAAGAATCACTTCAAGCTCTTGTGTGCACGATTCAAGAACGAGTTGGTGATGACTTGAGGACCATTGAAGGATTACATAATGGAGAAACTACTCTCTACACTTTCCTTCAAATGGAAGAGCCAAACGAAGACTAGTTCATGGAGTACTAGCTTGCTAATTAGGGTTTTAATTACCATTATTAGTTGTTTGTTAGCATTAATAATTTCGGTCAATTTTCACTTCACTTTGGCCGAATTTGGAGTCTTAATTTTAGTCAATTAGTTGTTAGACATTTTCGCCCTTAATGAAGGGCAAGGTCGTCCATTGGACATTCTAGGGTTTGAGTCCTGTAAGGCTATATATAGCCTAGGTTTTCATTCATTAAAGGACAATTCAGATTTTATAAAATATTCGTGAGTTTATTCACTCTCTCTTGCCTCAAGAGAATTTCCTTTGAATACTTGAGAATTAATCTCAAGTTGTTCATCGAACTTATCAATCAAGTAGTCTCCTTGATTGTGGCGTTCTTCTATCTATACTTTTGGTTCACTAAATTTGCTAGTCGTGGGTTAAGGAATCTCCTTAGTTCGTGGCTCGTGATTCTAGAAGGGTCAAAGTTCCGCCAATCATCCCAACTTGGTGTTCGTCTAGATCCGTCTCACATCAGTTGGTATCAGAGCTAGTCGACGACATCAAGTATATCCCGTTGAGTTTGTTCGTAAGCTTTCTAGTCAATTTTATTTTGCAATTCTGGTAGTGTCTTCCTTTGTGTCAAGTCCGATTGTTATTACAAAAAAAAAAAATTCTGTCCGCCTTTGTTGTCTTGTTGAGTCACTCTTTGATTTCTTTTGCTTCGTGTCCACTTTGTGCATTACTTGTTGTGTGATTCTGTCTTGAAGCCTGCCTTCAAGTGTAGCCGTGTTTTGTTCGTTGCATATTCTGTTTCAATATCAAAAAAAATAAAAAAAATTCTGCGACGGCTAGGGTTTTCACTTGCAACTAGGGTTTCCTTGGGCGTGAGTTTCTTGCCAATCTGTCCAAACTTTAGTTTATTCCACCAAGTTGTTTTCATTAGTTTCCTAAACTGATTTTTGTGGTTAAACTTGTTTGGGGTTGGAATCTTGAAGAGGGACTACAATAATCTAGGGTTTCTTGAGTTTCTTGAAACTAATCTTGAAGTCTTGAAACTTTGATACATGTTTTGATCATTATTGGAGGATTGAAAGAGAACATTGGTTTGACATTAACATTCTGGAATTTTACCCAAAAACAGCCGAGTAATTGTGTGTTTTAGAGTCAAAAAAAAAAAGATGAAGAAAAGAGAAAAGGCATTCGGGTAGCAAGCAACAAAGAAAGAAGCCGAAATTTTATTGACCAAGCTGTCTTGTTACTCCTTGTTCCAAACCAAACCAGAAACTACACCAGGAAAAAAAAAGAAAAAAAAGAAAAGAAACTCAAAAATTCTGTCCAACCTCTTCTTGAAAGTCTCGAACACCTTGCGTCTTGATCACTTGAACAACCCTTGCTTGAGGTTCTTGATTATCTTGGGCCTTAAAAACTTGCACTTGCCTTCGTATACAAAGTTTCTTGTACGTTCTTGCATCCATACGGGGCTTCCTTGGTTTAGGAGTAAATCTCTTGGGAATTTCTTGAGCAAGCCGCTTGGGGGACTCTTGCGTGACAATACTCTCGTTGTCTTGAGAAGCCATTTCCTTGAAACAAGAAACAAAACTGTCGTGGCCTTGTCTAAGGAAGAGAGAACAGAATTGTGCGTTGCGTCTTGAAGGAGAAAGGCCGAATTGTTGGCAAGCTAAGGACGACTGGAGAGAGGAAATTTTAGTGAGGGATAGTCGACTTTTTGAAGGCTTCAAGAAGACAAGAAATCTGGAATTTTTTTCGTGGAAGCTATTCTGATTTGATAAGGTAACAAATCTGGAAATTTTCAGCGGTTAGGAAGCTACCAAATTCTGTTTTGCAGCCGACTTTGGAAGGTTTAAAAGGAGCAGAAATCTGGAAATTTTTTTTAGCTACCAAATTCTGATTTGTTATAGCCGACTTTAGGAAGGTTTTTGGAGAGGGAATCTGGAAAAATTTTGGTAATAATTCTGTTTGGTTAGCCGACTTTAAGGAAATTTCCAAATAAGTCCAACACCTAACTTGTTTCCAAAAATCAATTGGGCAATTAAGTAAAGCACTTGGGAACTCCATCATCGTACTTGGACTTTCTTTTTTTTCTTTGTACATCAATTCTTTCCTCTTCCATTCCTTATTCATTACTTGAGCTTTCCATTTCTACTTTTTGTTTCCTTGTTCCTTTGATACAATTGGGAGCTATTTTGATTAAAGTTTGATTGAACTTCCTTGAGAAAATTTCTGATTTCTTCAAAGGAAACAAACAAGTGGTTTGAGAAGTGAATTGGTGAGAGCATTAGAGTGCCATAAACACTTGAGTGAAAACACGAGAGGAGTGAAACACTTACGGGAGCAAGTGAGGCATTTTCTACTAACAATTTGTCAAGTTTTGCAGGTTTCACCATGTCTCAGGAAAATGAACTTACCATTGCTCAGTTATCACTTAAAATGGATAATATGTGGAAGGAGATGCAGAGGAGATTTGACCAAAGGTTGGAAACAATCCATGAGCAAATTGATCAACTAAGTTCATCTAGGGCTTCTTCTAGGAAATCTAGGGGAAAATCCACCCTGGGGGAATCTAGTGACTCCAATGCCGATTCGGAACATGAGGCATACGAGCAAAGAAGACCAAAGCGAAACACAAGAGCCATCGGTGATGCAATCAAGGGGATTAAGATGAAGACTCCGCCTTTCCAAGGCAAATCTGATCCGGATACATACCTTGAATAGGAGAGTCGAGTGGAGCTAGTATTCGATTGTAATGACTACACCGATGCACAAAAATTGAGACTTGCCGTAGTAGAATTCACCGACTATGCCATAGTTTGGTGGGAACAAGTGGTCACAAGCAGGAGAAGGTGTGGTGAACTACCTATAACCACTTGGACTGAGCTCAAGAGGCTTATGAAGAAGCGATTTGTACCAAGTCACTACCATAGAGACTTGTACCAAAAACTTCAAACCTTGACGCAAGGTCAACGCTCAGTTGAGGACTACTACAAGGACATGGAAATCTCCATATTAAGAGCTGATATTCAAGAAGATAGAGAGGCTACAATGGCAAGATTTCTCAATGGTCTGAGGATTGAAATAGCCGATCAACTGGAGCTTCAATACTATGTGGAGATTGAAGATATGGTGGAGAAGGCTATCAAGATTGAGCAAAGGCTCAAGCGGAGGGGTACAACCAGAAATTATAACCCTCATCCACAAACATTTACTCGACCATTCCAGCCCAGAAGGGAAGAGAGAGGTCCGAACGCTTGGAACCCTCCAAAGCCGAAGCAAGATCAAGGGTCCAGCTCACGGCCACCTTTTTCCAAAACCGACTCCAAGGTTGTTTCAAAGCCAACATTTGAAACTTCAAAACCTAGGAATCGTGACACCAAATGTTGGAGGTGTCAAGGAGTTGGGCATATTGCAAGCCACTGTCCAAACCCAAGGACCATGCTTGTCCTACCAAATGGCGACATTGTCACTGATGATGAAGAAGAGGATTACAAAGACATGCCTCCCTTGGTTGAAGAGGAAGATGAGATAGAGGAAGTTCCAACTCTAGACAAAGTTGGATTGGTAGCAAGAAGGGCACTAGCTACTCAAGCTAGTAAGGATGAGCTTCAACGTGACAACATGTTTTACACTAGGTGCCATGTGACCAACAAGGTATGCAGCTTGGTGATTGACCCCGGAAATTGCACTAATGTTGCTAGTGCATTGATGGTGGAAAAACTAAACTTGCCAACTAGTGAGCACCCCCGTCCCTACAAGCTTCAGTGGTTAAACAACAGTGGCGAGGTACGTGTTCATAAACAAGTTTTGGTTACTTTTCGCATTGGTAGGTATGAAGATGATGTCATGTGTGATGTAGTACCAATGCAAGCTGCACATATACTCTTAGGGCGTCCTTGGCAATTTGACAAAAGAGTCACTTTTGATGGTTTCTTGAACAAATACTCTTTCATACATAATTGTAAAAAGATTACACTTGCACCTCTTACACCTCAACAAGTGCATGAGGATCAAGTTAGTCTCCAAAAAGAGTATGACTTCCATACTACCACCAAGAAGGACAACGCCAAAGCTCAGAAATTAGTGACGGCCGACCCTTCTTCAAGCAAGTTGGATCACTCTCATTCGGCTTTAGAGCCCACACAGGAGAGAAAACCCAGCATGCTTGCCAAAGTGAAAGATGTGAGACAGGCCTTGCATTCTAATCAGGTTTTATTTATTTTATTTTGCAAGGAATCCTTACTCACTAATGCTCTTGATGCTTCCTTGCCTAGTATTATTACTAACCTCTTACAGGAGTATCAAGACGTCTTTCCTGAGGATATACCTAATGGATTGCCTCCATTAAGGGGAATTGAACATCAAATTGATTTCATTCCTGGATCTTCCCTTCCAAACAAGGCACCATATAGGACCAATCCTGAGGAAACCAAGGAGCAACAACGACAAGTGGAGGAGTTGCTTAGTAAGGGTTGGATTAAAGAGAGTCTAAGCCCTTGTGCTGTACCAGTTCTACTTGTTCCAAAGAAAGATGGAGGGTGGAGAATGTGCACTGATTGTAGGGCAATTAATGCCATCACGGTAAAGTACCGCCATCCCATACCTCGTCTGGATGACATGCTTGATGAATTACATGGTGCAATCATTTTTACTAAGATTGATTTGAAAAGTGGTTACCATCAAATTCGCATGAAAGAAGGAGATGAATGGAAAACTGCATTTAAGACAAAACATGGACTTTTTGAGTGGTTGGTCATGCCTTTTGGGCTAACCAATGCACCAAGTACTTTTATGAGACTCATGAATCATGTTTTACGTTCTTTCATTGGTAAATTTGTGGTCGTTTACTTTGATGACATTTTGATCTATAGTAAGAGTCTGGATGAGCATGTTGTGCATTTACAAATGGTCCTAGATGCACTTCGCAAGGCGAGCCTCTACGCTAACCTTAAGAAGTGTACCTTTGGCACAAATCAATTGGTTTTCCTAGGCTATGTTGTAAGTGAGCAGGGAATTCATGTTGATGAAGACAAGGTTAAGGCTATTAGTGAATGGCCAACCCCTACCACTGTAAGTGAGGTGAGAAGTTTCCATGGCTTGGCAAGCTTCTATAGGCGTTTTGTCAAGGATTTTAGCACAATTGCTGCACCACTTACGTCAATTGTCAAGAAAGATGTGCAATTTCATTGGGGAGAGGAACAAGCTAAGTCTTTCCAATTACTTAAACACAAGCTCACACATGCACCTGTTCTTAGTTTACCTAATTTTGACAAAGCTTTTGAAGTAGAGTGTGATGCTTCTGGTATAGGTATTGGAGCTGTTTTACTCCAAGAGGGTCGCCCGGTTGCCTACTTTAGCGAGAAGTTGAACGGAGCTGCTCTAAACTACTCAACTTGGTGTTTGTCTAGATCCGTCGCACATCATTATGAACACGTACCTCGCCACTGTTGTTTAACCACTGAAGCTTGTAGGGACGGGGGTGCTCACTAGTTGGCAAGTTTAGTTTTTCCACCATCAATGCACTAGCAACATTAGTGCAACTTCCGGGGTCAATCACCAAGCTGCATACCTTGTTGGTCACATGGAACTTAGTGTAAAAGATGTTGTCACGTTGAAGCTCATCCTTACTAGCTTGAGTAGCTAGTGCCCTTCTTGCTACCAATCCAACTTTGTCTAGAGTTGGAACTTCCTCTATCTCATCTTCCTCTTCAACCAAGGGAGGCATGTCTTTGTAATCCTCTTCTTCATCATCAGTGACAATGTCGCCATTTGGTAGGACAAGCATGGTCCTTGGGTTTGGACAGTGGCTTGCAATATGCCCAACTCCTTGACACCTCCAACATTTGGTGTCACGATTCCTAGGTTTTGAAGTTTCAAATGTTGGCTTTGAAACAACCTTGGAGTCGGTTTTGGAAAAAGGTGGCCGTGAGCTGGACCCTTGATCTTGCTTCGGCTTTGGAGGGTTCCAAGCGTTCGGACCTCTCTCTTCCCTTCTGGGCTGGAATGGTCGAGTAAATGTTTGTGGATGAGGGTTATAATTTCTGGTTGTACCCCTCCGCTTGAGCCTTTGCTCAATCTTGATAGCCTTCTCCACCATATCTTCAATCTCCACATAGTATTGAAGCTCCAGTTGATCGGCTATTTCAACCCTCAGACCATTGAGAAATCTTGCCATTGTAGCCTCTCTATCTTCTTGAATATCAGCTCTTAACATGGAGATTTCCATGTCCTTGTAGTAGTCCTCAACTGAGCGTTGACCTTGCGTCAAGGTTTGAAGTTTTTGGTACAAGTCTCTATGGTAGTGACTTGGTACAAATCGCTTCTTCATAAGCCTCTTGAGCTCAGTCCAAGTGGTTATAGGTAGTTCACCACACCTTCTCCTGCTTGTGACCACTTGTTCCCACCAAACTATGGCATAGTCGGTGAATTCTACTACGGCAAGTCTCAATTTTTGTGCATCGGTGTAGTCATTACAATCGAATACTAGCTCCACTCGACTCTCCCATTCAAGGTATGTATCCGGATCAGATTTGCCTTGGAAAGGCGGAATCTTCATCTTAATCCCCTTGATTGCATCACCGATGGCTCTTGTGTTTCGCTTTGGTCTTCTTTGCTCGTATGCCTCATGTTCCGAATCGGCATTGGAGTCACTAGATTCCCCCAGGGTGGATTTTCCCCTAGATTTCCTAGAAGAAGCCCTAGATGAACTTAGTTGATCAATTTGCTCATGGATTGTTTCCAACCTTTGGTCAAATCTCCTCTGCATCTCCTTCCACATATTATCCATTTTAAGTGATAACTGAGCAATGGTAAGTTCATTTTCCTGAGACATGGTGAAACCTGCAAAACTTGACAAATTGTTAGTAGAAAATGCCTCACTTGCTCCCGTAAGTGTTTCACTCCTCTCGTGTTTTCACTCAAGTGTTTATGGCACTCTAATGCTCTCACCAATTCACTTCTCAAACCACTTGTTTGTTTCCTTTGAAGAAATCAGAAATTTTCTCAAGGAAGTTCAATCAAACTTTAATCAAAATAGCTCCCAATTGTATCAAAGGAACAAGGAAACAAAAAGTAGAAATGGAAAGCTCAAGTAATGAATAAGGAATGGAAGAGGAAAGAATTGATGTACAAAGAAAAAAAAGAAAGTCCAAGTACGATGATGGAGTTCCCAAGTGCTTTACTTAATTGCCCAATTGATTTTTTTGGAAACAAGTTAGGTGTTGGACTTATTTGGAAATTTCCTTAAAGTCGGCTAACCAAACAGAATTATTACCAAAATTTTTCCAGATTCCCTCTCCAAAAAAAAACCTTCCTAAAGTCGGCTATAACAAATCAGAATTGTTCCCAAAAAAAATTCCAGATTTCCTTCTCTTTTGAAACCTCCCAAAGTCGGCTGCAAAACAGAATTTGGTAGCTAAAAAAATTTCCAGATTTCTGCTCCTTTTAAACCTTCCAAAGTCGGCTGCAAAACAGAATTTGGTAGCTTCCTAACCGCTGAAAATTTCCAGATTTGTTACCTTATCAAATCAGAATAGCTTCCACGAAAAAAATTCCAGATTTCTTGTCTTCTTGAAGCCTTCAAAAAGTCGACTATCCCTCACTAAAATTTCCTCTCTCCAGTCGTCCTTAGCTTGCCAACAATTCGGCCTTTCTCCTTCAAGACGCAACGCACAATTCTGTTCTCTCTTCCTTAGACAAGGCCACGACAGTTTTGTTTCTTGTTTCAAGGAAATGGCTTCTCAAGACAACGAGAGTATTGTCACGCAAGAGTCCCCCAAGCGGCTTGCTCAAGAAATTCCCAAGAGATTTACTCCTAAACCAAGGAAGCCCCGTATGGATGCAAGAACGTACAAGAAACTTTGTATACGAAGGCAAGTGCAAGTTTTTAAGGCCCAAGATAATCAAGAACCTCAAGCAAGGGTTGTTCAAGTGATCAAGACGCAAGGTGTTCGAGACTTTCAAGAAGAGGTTGGACAGAATTTTTGAGTTTCTTTTCTTTTTTTTCTTTTTTTTTCCTGGTGTAGTTTCTGGTTTGGTTTGGAACAAGGAGTAACAAGACAGCTTGGTCAATAAAATTTCGGCTTCTTTCTTTGTTGCTTGCTACCCGAATGCCTTTTCTCTTTTCTTCATCTTTTTTTTTTTGACTCTAAAACACACAATTACTCGGCTGTTTTTGGGTAAAATTCCAGAATGTTAATGTCAAACCAATGTTCTCTTTCAATCCTCCAATAATGATCAAAACATGTATCAAAGTTTCAAGACTTCAAGATTAGTTTCAAGAAACTCAAGAAACCCTAGATTATTGTAGTCCCTCTTCAAGATTCCAACCCCAAACAAGTTTAACCACAAAAATCAGTTTAGGAAACTAATGAAAACAACTTGGTGGAATAAACTAAAGTTTGGACAGATTTGGCAAGAAACTTGCACCCAAGGAAACCCTAGTTGCAAGTGAAAACCCTAGCCGTCGCAGAAATTTTTTGTTTTTGTTTGATATTTAAACAGAATATGCAACGAACAAAACACGGCTACACTTGAAGGCAGGCTTCAAGACAGAATCACACAACAAGTAATGCACGAAGTGGACACGAAGCAAAAGAAATCAAAGAGTGACTCAACAAGACAACAAAGGCGGACAGAATTTTTTTTTTTTGTAATAACAATCGGACTTGACACAAAGGAAGACACGACCAGAATTGCAAAATAAAATTGACTAGAAAGCTTACGAACAAACTCAACGGGATATACTTGATGTCGTCGACTAGCTCTGATACCAACTGATGTGAGACGGATCTAGACGAACACCAAGTTGGGATGTTTGCGGAACTTTGACCCTTCTAGAATCACGAGCCACGAACTAAGGAGATTCCTTAACCCACGACTAGCCACTTTAGTGAACCAAAAGTATAGATAGAAGAACGCCACAATCAAGGAGACTACTTGATTGATAAGTTCGTTGAACAACTTGAGATTAATTCTCAAGTATTCAAAGGAAATTCTCTTGAGGCAAGAGAGAGTGAATAAACTCACGAATATTTTATAAAATCTGAAACTGTCCTCTAATGAATGAAAACCTAGGCTATATATAGCCTTACAGGACTCAAACCCTAGAATGTCCAATGGACGACCTTGCCCTTCATTAAGGGCGAAAATGTCTAACAACTAATTGACTAAAATTAAGACTCTAAATTCGGCCAAAGTGAAGTGAAAATTGACCGAAATTATTAATGCTAACAAACAACTAATAATGGAAACTAAAACCCTAATTAGCAAGCTAGTACTCGGTGAACTAGTCTTCACTTGGTTCTTCCATTTGAAGGAAAGTGTATAGAGTAGTTTCTCCATTATGTAATCCTTCAATGGTCCTCAAGTCATCACCAACTCGTTCTTGAATCGTGCACACAAGAGCTTGAAGTGATTCTTGAATTCTCCTAGCACGCGCTCTTGTAATTGGACCACTGGGTATTTGCATGACTTGAGCACTAGAAGTTTGAGCAGCCTTGAGCCCCTCCTCATTAGAATCAGCCTTTCCTCAAAACATAAAAGTTGTAGGTAATTGTGTTTGCTATCTACCTGTTAAATTTCAGCTCAATCAGAGCACTGTATCATGTGAAATGTCCGAAATACCCTTGACTGCCCATAAGCCCTGTTTCGTAGACAGTTTTCTATTTTCGTGGAGATTTCAATTTTTGACCCTGAAAATGCATGTTTTAGCTTTGGAGGCCTTCATAAGAAATGTAGGTATATGTATTAGGTCGAAACGCCATAAACTTTGCCTTAATCCGATAAGCGTAGCTGCAGTTGTGACCAAAACGCCGGTAGATGTCAAACCTATTGCTTAGCTATTTGTTTTTAAAACTAGTTCTAGCTTCTAACTTGGATTTTGATGGTTGCATTGCTAGAATTGCCTTGTATTTGGGTGAATTTAAACCTAGTGAAAGAGTTATGGTGTTGAATATACTTATGTGTTGAATTGGGCTGATTTGAGGAAAAATGAAGCCATGATGGCTGGAAAAGTATCGAATTAAGGGGAGGTGCTGTCCAATTGTTTAGGCCGGGTGGTTCCTTCAAGTTGAGTTGATCTTGGTAAAAATGAAGGGTTTTGGGGATTGTTTGTATCCCTAGGACCAACTATCATCTTTTGCTCAAAAGTCACATTTTTATTCTTTTGTACTAGTACCTAACCTGAAAAGGCATACGACTTGTAGTCAAGCCTCATTTATGCATTCCATTTACTGGGTTTGTGGATGTGTGAACTATAATTGTTCTATCTTGGTTATTTTAGGGTTTCTTGGCGATTAAAGCCACTTTGGGTGAAAACTTTTGAAATATCTGTACTGGAATTGGTGAGTGTACCACTCCCCTCATTTGTTGCGTAACTTGGTTCCTGTACATGCAATTTGTGATTTCAATGACTGTACTATCCGTTTATTTTGTTGAGACGATGGTGTACTTTATCACACTCGTTCTCATATCTGTATGCCTATTTACTGTGTACAATTGACTCTATTATCTGTGCTTAATCTGTTGTCGTTTGGAGGGTTGAGTCCAACGACTATTCTGTGACCTCTGAGCTCAAATCCTGTGGCTAGTTACTCGAGTTGAGCCGGCAAGGGCCTGGTCGATTAGATAACGAACCATGGTAGTCCGTTTCTGGGAATCTTTGGGTATTGAGACTCTTGATTCCGGTATACTCGAGTATTACCACTTCTGTTTCTGTTGAGGTGTGTGGGCCCGGTAAGGGGTATGTTTGGTGGACGAAATTTGGTGTAAAGTGAGGTCTACGGATATGGTTATTCTTTATACGTTGACGGAGAATCAACGGGTTTGGATCAAGTACTGCAAATGGGAACTTTGGGCTCCCGAGAGCCACTTGTATCCTTTCTATCTAAAATGTTTGTTTAATTTCCTATTTGATAGGCACAGTGACTAATTTTTTTTCTAGTCAGCAGAATGACTTTTGCATTTTACTAAACTTAATCCACAGGAAACCACAAAAGCCGGCAACTTTTGTGGTTCCTGAGGAGCCTAATAAACTACCCAAATCCCCCTCCCAAGTTCGATGTGGGACAAACCTAAGCACTCAGAGCTCACACGCACTAAAGAGAAACGCACACCCCAAGCGGACAGTTTGTCTTTTTTTCTAGTCAGCAGGCACAGTGACTAATTGAATATGAAGTTCCATGATTCTTGACTGCTATTATTTTGGTACCTCATTGAGCGTAAGCTCACCCCCTCCCGTTATCTTTGTTTTTCTTACAGGGGACAAACTTTGAAATCGTGGTTTTGGAAGAAAGGGTCTTTTGTTAAGCTCTTTTGCAACCGAAACCCTAATTGTATTTTGAATAGTATGAATACTTTGGCTTGTACTTTATTTAATTTGTTCAAGACTCCGATGTATATAAGTATTTAACCTTGTTTTTTTTTAAAAGTGTATTCCTTTGAGATGTTATGCTTCTTTGACTTTGGTGAATGTTTCTTGTAACCGTTGGATGATCGGGCGAGCGCGGCATTTGAAAAAAATTTTGGGTTAGCCATTGCCCTGAATTCGGCCAACTTCCGGCCGGATTGTAACGTGGCCATTTTCGTTTCGTTTTCGTTTTCGTTTTCCTTTTTTTTTGTTGAGGTGTTTCATCGAAGTTCCATATCACCGTATGGTTTGGTAAGTTATATTTTGTCTTGGTGGTCTCCAATTGTTCATTTTCTTTGGGTTCCATCGCGCGTAATATAGGGTTTGTGAGATTCGACTCCGTAGTCCTGGCGAGAGCTGGACAGGCGGTCCGCCGAACCCTTTGGTTCGCCTTAGGGGGAGGTGGGGCTATCACAGACTGCATGTGGAACACTGTACGAGACTAAGTGCTACGCTTGAAATCTGGCAGGAGCACCATATTAGCTATATCAACGTTTGAATCCCGGGTGCTCTGCCTAGAACTTGACGGAAGCCTCTGTATCAGTACCGTATCCTTTTCTTGCTGGTGTTAAAGTGGTTATCTGAATGGGTGAACTATCCATGATATTATGTGTAACTGTTTACTGTCTTCGCTTTGACATTTTGATATATGTGAAAGATCTTTTGCCAATTTGACTGCATGTTTTCTTGGAACCTCACTGGGCTTCTAGCTCATTCCATGAAATTTGTTTTCCTTGCAGGGGTAAGAATGCGAGAGTGGGAATTGGACAAGACATAGATTTCGTCTAAGTTTTGTTAGTTACTCGCATAGGAACACCTAGCTCTCTAGTGGGCTTGTTTGGTTTTACTTTGTAAGTTTAACTCATCGGCTGTATTTAGAGATTGCATGGACAGTTGATATCTATGATTGTAAATATCTAAGGTTGTAAATGCTATTGCTTTCATTATTGAGTTTAATATTTGGTAAATTTCGTAGTATGTGAATGAGTCCTGGCGAGAGTTGGGCAGGCAGTCCGCCAAACCCTTGGGTACGCCCTAGAGGGAGGGGGGGCCGTCACACAAACCCTTGCCACACTACGACAAGCACTCGAAACAGTAGCTGCATCCGCAAATAACGGCTTACCCAAGCTCCTAATGATTTGGAAAAGGCATTCCTTATTGAAGTAGTGTATTGGCAACTTGGGCAATTGAAACCAAACTGGAACAACTGAAGGCTCCCGATCGACATGGAAACCTGGAGACCATCTAAATACTCTCATTAACAAACCAAACACATACCAAATACCCCGTGTCTAGATCCTATGGAAGTCCGCCTCATTACCCAATCAAATAATCACATGTCTAGGATCCAGTCATCCAATCGAAGCTGTTTCTTTTAAGCCAAGCAAATGGAAGAACTTTCTCAACTCCTCCATCTTGGGCTGTCCCTTAGAAAACTTCCCTACCAAAACAAACAGACCCAAAAGAGAAAGCACATCAATATCAGATTGTGTGAAAGAATTGTAGGTTCCCCACCATGAGAAGATATTGTTGCTTTGATTTTAAGCGAGAGCTGAGAGGATGCCGAACTAGAAAAGAATTCAGAGAAGGACTTTTTATTAAAGGTAGAAGAAGTTGGATCAAATTGCTCTTCAGCCGACTGCCGGAGGGCAGCCATGGCTACCATTTGAAACAATCAGAAATCCTAAGAAGCTTCAGAGAGAGAACCCTAGTGCATGCAATTTATATTTAGGTAATTCTCAAATGAGTATAGTCTTTTTTAAATGACATTATTCATAATATTGTTCAAATTGCCTCATTTATTGAATCTCATTGGTTGATAATTCTTCGAATGCAATTACAAATGAATTGTAGTAGGCTATATTTCACCCTATTGAAATATGTAAATCGTCCATGTTACTTCAGGTGGAAATACCCACCTAATTTATATGTACTGCTTAATCTTGTCAAATTCTAAATTCAAATTATCAACAACTCGAAACTATTTCTGTAATCGACTTTGCATATGTATTTCTATATGCATTTGACTACTTTTATAGTCAAGTAAATCTCGATATTTATATAATAGTCAAATTTGGCAAGATATGCATTATATAAAACAATCCATCTATTGTATAGTGTAGCATTGCTAATTCTCGCACCAATTTCATTATCTCTCCTTTAATATGTTGCATATGCATTTATACTCTGTGTTTATTTGTTTATAAGATTCTTTTGATTATGATTTTTTGCTTGTTCGATTCTTTCTCATGTGATCATTTTCTTTGTTCAATGAACCATACGGATCATGAATTATGCGCTTGATAACCGTTCTATATAAATGTGGATATGGTTCTTTATAAAGTTGGCAAAATGGATTAATGGATCATTAATGGTTCAACTAAATGGTTGATGGATGAAATTGATCAACCCACTTACATCTATTTATTTATCAAATATAAATTGTTTGGATCCTAAAGGATATGGTTTTAATCCATGATCATTTTATCATATATTTTTTTTTAATCCCACGAGGATAGCCATTACTCTAATTAGTGATCCAATCCATCTCCCCCTTTCCTACTCCTACACTACTATACTCCTGCCCTTAGAGTCATGTCTTCTCTCTTTAAATCCTATCCCTAAACCTCATGCCTTTCTCCCCTCTCCATGAACTTTTTCAACAATACAAATATGGCATGCCCTCGTCTCATTCCTTCTCAATTTTTGTGCAACCAATTTCATCTCCAATTCTTGCATGTTGATCAATTTCTATAAAAGGTTTAGTGATATATTCATTCTTCAATTTTTAATATTTAAAATTTTCACTTTCTCTCTGCCGATCTCCTTAAATTCTCAACTTCCTAACAAAAAGTATGTGAGTATTTTTATTAGAATCCATCAGAGATTTCAAAGAAAAATCTTCAACCTCACCCATCATCCTACCCCAACTGCAATGCTGATGCTTTAGATTTTCTACCTAAAACCAAAAAACTCTCACTTAATGCAAAATTTTTAAAATCACTAACTTTTGCTACTACTTAGTGTATAGATAATAAAAATCACTAATTAGAGACAAAGATTATTCATAGGTCTATTAGTGATGGATTGCAAGACTTTTCACTAATAGCAAAGCCACCTCTGAAAGAAGAAGACTATTCCTATTGGATGATTTCCATGGAAATCCACGTCAAAATGGACTCATAAATGGTTGAACCTTTTTTTCCAATAAAACCATTTGGCAAATGGATGTATATGGATCTCATGGACTATTCATGTAAAATTGAGAGTTTAATGGTTTAAACTATCTATTATCTAAGATAAAATTATTTACTGATCCAAATCTATGTAAAGTTGATGGATTAAGATGGACAAATGGTTTTGGATAAAAAATGTCGACTCTAGTCTTTATCTGGTATCTCAACACTCATCTAGTATCTCAACACATACTGTCAAGTCATATTTATTGAGGTAATACATTTTTATACTTGGATTTGAGGATTGTAAGAATGGGTAGGCCTCTCTTTTCATATTCTATAACAAATGTATAAGTAACAATCTCACCAAGGATACATTTTTTAAATAACTCATCTTTGAGCTGCTCTAATTTAGCATGAAATACTCTTACAAATAAATGTGGATTATTTGGTGATTCTTTTTTATCAGTCAAGTGCTCTTTTATTTCTGGCCATTTAAGATTATTTGAGCTGTGTCATGGTCAAGAAAATATATGGTTTGCTAAAATTTTGAACCAAATTCATGGTGTTCATGTATCTTTACTTTGTATCCTTAATTAGCCTATATCGCTGCAACAGCTAGACAAATCACAACAATAATGACTCATCTGAATCTCTTACTTACAGATTATAAGCATGGTATTCCCTTAAGGAAACATAATTTGGATCTTTTTCCAGCCGTTCCATCACTGTAAAGTGAATTAAAGAAAGTTGATTATAAAATAGCACTGGTATAGAACAATAATAATAATGAATATAGACTACTAAATTTTTAATTTGTTTAGCCACCTTTTTTTAGTTTGTAGTAGCTCATTAGTTGTTGCTACATTTGTAGGGAAATAGCATCTATAGCATTTTTCCTTTTCTTTCATTTTTTAACTTTTTGTACTTGGAATGCCTTGATTCCAATCAAGTTCACTATATGGAAAGAATAGGAGATACTTAAGGGATCATAACAACTATAGTAATACTTTATATCTCATGAGTGGCTAGTATTTATGTACATGCTAATATAACAATTGTTGGTTTCACCATTTTCTTTCCTTTCTACCTATAGAGCTGCTAGTTGAGAAGTTACTGGTAATTAAAAAGCTGCTAGATTCTGACCAAAAATAGTTTTCAACCACTATCTAATAATTATCTAAATCAACCGCTTTGCTTAAGTTATTAAAAAATTGAGCATATAGATTAGAGTAAATTGCCTTGTTGTTGGTTAAAGTATATTTCTATACACTTTTATTTCTTAAACTATACATTGTTTAACTCCTTAAATAAGTTAATTAGTAAACTTTTGGCTCTTCTATCAATTTTTGCTATTTGAGCTACTAGAATGAAGGAACAAAATTCTCTCCATAAAAGAAAAATGAAAGGTCAATAAGTTTTTGGCTCTTCTTACTATCTTTCTCGTAGGTTTTTTTTTACAATTTTTATGAGATTCAGCAAGAATTACAGGAAATATGGTGGCATGATTCTTTTACTAATCTTCTTGTGGAGGGAAAATTTTGTCCATTCATTCCATTAGCTCAAATAGCAAAACTTGATAGAATGGCCAAAATCTTACACATTAACTTGTTTATGGGTTTAAATGAAGTTTAAAGACTAAAATTGTGTAAAAGTAATACTTTAGGGGCCGACTGGGCCATTTACTCCGTGGATTATCTTAAAAAATATTCATTATTTTATTGACCACATTCTTCATCAATCTCGGACAAGCCGCCATACAGTTTGATTATTTCTTCTCAACATCTATGAAATACAGCTATAGTTTAGCATCGAAGCCATTAGCCCCAACCAAATCATAGAGAAAATGATAAACCCATCCTTAGATTTTAAAAGTATAGATTTGTTTATTTTTTCTTGATAAACTTTTATTCCATTTAATACCAAACGATTTGGATCCAAACTAATTATTACATATGCTAATACACTTATTAGATGACTCTAATTCCTTAGATGATCTAGTCAAAAGCTCTTTGAAAATATCTAGTAACTTACTTTGAACCAACACTACATCATCATTATAATAATTAAAGTTAGTCATCTCAAAGTAGAACTTTTTAGCTCCACAATTATAGCAATCATTCTTTTTTTCTCAAACATCGTGCCAATTGACTATAAGGTTCAATAGTTTTCTTCTTTTTTTAGGCATTCTTTCTAAAATGAGTAAGCATACGACTATTTAATATTAAGAATATTAGGTCCCAATGCTGCTTAAGATGGGGGTTAATTAGGTTGATTAAAAATCTATTTGGATTAGAAGCAATTTTAAAATAATTAAAATTTACCAAGTTGCCTAAGTAAGCAAATCACTTGTTTATACAATAACCAAGTATAATCAAATAGAATAAAGTAATGAAAAACAAATAGACCAGTAAAATAAGAGAATAATAAAAATATAAAAAAATGCAAGTCAACAACTTTCAAGTTTAATCAAATTTGAAATTTTGTTCCACTAATGAACCTTTTTCAATTTGGTGAAGCAAATCAATCTTGTACAATGGAGGGATTACCTTTTGTTCACCCCAAGCACTCCTTGGTTGATCCAAAGGATTCTACAATAACCTTTAGTTAACCCTCACAAAGTTACAAATTGAATGACTCACTCAAACTTGAAAACCTTTAACAAGGTTTTCACCTCACAAACAATCAAAAGTGTATAAAGAGAATATTTTTTTAGATAAAATCACTCTTGAGAGCTTGTAATTATTGTTGGCAAAAGTCTTCTATTCAATTCTAGAATTACTCCTTATATAGGTGCTAAGAAATGGTGCCTCAATAGCTTCCAATAGCTAAGCATTAAATGCTCCAAAAACTAACCATTAGAATTGTCAGACATTTGACACTTTAAAGTCTGTCCAACAAATGAGAAATTTTGTTTACATTCGATTGAGCATCCGTTCCTTCACACTGTGTCCGATCTAGAGCACCAATGGAGATCAGAGAGTTGAGAAATGAGAATTGAATTTTTGGAATGGCTGACAAGAGGCTACAGCATCCAACATGAGCATTTGTTGGTTTGCTGCAATCTGTCGGACGCCTGGTTCTGGTATTGAGCATTCGATAGTTTGCGAGAACTTGCGATTTCCTTTGCTTTAAAATTTTATGCTTCTCAATATGTTAATTGCCTGCCTTTACAGAATACTTACACAAGATTATTAGTAGTAATCATCATTTGATTTGTAAAATCATCAAAACTAGGGATCAAGTTCAACACAGAATAGTGTCTTCTATCATAGGTAGGTTTCATAATCAAACTAAATTACATGTGTGCTATTCTTTTGACTATTTGATTACTTTCATAATTTGTAGTCTATTCCTATTAAAAGTAATGTAGAACATTTTGAAATAACATTTCATGAATGCAGTTAATAATAAGCATAAATAACAGAAAGCAACAAGAACATATGCACTGTAGATGTAATACAGCTTGACCATTTGACACATGTTGTGTCTAAGCTAACTAAACATTTAAACTATAAGGGATGTTCTTGTTCAAATGATATGATAGGATAATATTTTAGTCCTTTATTCCCTAGAAGATATGTCCTATAACTAATCTGGACAATTAGAACTATCTTAATACATATGTATTGGCTAAAAAGGATAATCACTGAATAAGAGGGATAAGAACTCTTTGGAATTATCCTTGTCGCCGAGGTAATCTTATAATACCTATAAATGCCCATGGAGCTAACATATAAAAGGGCCTATTTTAAAATCCTAAACACATAGTCTCATTACGTTATTCTAAATTAAGCATTAGAATGACCCCTGAGATCAACCTTGGGTCTTCCTTTTTATAGTGCTGTGTGAGTGTAGATTAAAATATTTTAGAATCTCTAGTTTGGGTGTTGTCTAACTCCTCTTGATCAACTAAAAGAGGTGACATCCATATTTCTTCACATGGTCTCTTTTAAAATGATAAAAGTGGTTTCTTTTCAACATGATATTCTACACTTTCAATACTGAGGATTGAAAACAATACAGAACAATTACATATAATCTTTCATAAGGTCATCTAGATGATATCTTTAAAGCACAAGACTACTTATTACTTGAATCCTCATTTCTAACTGTGTGAAATTGTTTAAAAGGACCTAGTGAGTAGTTAGAATTTTGTATAGCTCTTTTATTCTTAAAACAGTTATTTCATCAATTGAGTATTAGTTCTACACAAACTCTTTGATTTCTAGGTAAGATAAGCTTCTCTTTTATAGTTTTTTTTGGCCAAACAATCTCTAGTGCAACTTTCAGAGAATATGATAGACTGCAAACTATAAAATCTTGTGACATTAGAATCCGTTGTAGTAAAACAATGTGCTCTAGAAGTTGTAGTCTATTGTAGTCTATCATGTTACGATCAATTGAGTATTATTTCTATATAGACTATTTCATTTCTAAGTAAGATAAGCTTCTATTTTTTTGATGATACGAACCCAACCACGATTGGCGAACTCGTATTCCAAAAAATAGGATCTAGATAAGCGACTCCAAGGTTTGGACGTGCGGAACCCTAAACCCCTTTAGAACCCCTTGGATGAGAACTAAGAGTGATTCTTAACTCTCAAGAAGTGATAAAAGGAACTCGTGGTGTTTGGTAGATTGGCGCCACAAACAAGTGTGATTCTTGCTTGATAAGCCACGAAGAACACTTAGAACCAATCTAAGATATTCAAAGGATATTCAAAGCTAAGAGAACTCGCTCTTTATTGCTGAAAATAATAATAATGAACTTGTATAGTGACCAATTGCCAAGCCTTATTTATAGGCTTTATAATTCCAAATCCTAACTTATTTAGAAAAACCTTACTAACTCAATAAACCCTAAATTACTAACTTGACCCTCACGAGCTAAACTGGTCGGTTAAGTGCTCAACATGAGTTAGTTCGACCTTATTTCCAATTGACTAACTAACAAGTAAAATCAACAAGCTATCTGTGTTGCTCCTATGGACCCGTGTCCTCCTCATTGGCTTGGATCAGGTTCACTAACATGTGATGAGTTTCTTGGATCCATCCTATGTGAGAATGAACTATTTGTAGAAACATTTGAAGCGACTCTCACAACTTTCTTGCCCTTGCTCGAGTCATTGGTCCAAGGAACGTTTGTAGTGACTCTCGCAACTTCCTTGCCCTTGCTCAAGTCATTGGTCCAAGGTTCATTATTGTTACATTTAAGACTTCACTCGAGCCATTTGAATTAGTAACTTGAAGCCTTGGTGGTCTCTCATCAGTTCCCTCCCTTGAGAAGAATTTGCCCTCAAATCCAAGTCATCACCTACATCAAAAGGTAGCAAATCAGCAACGTTGTAGGGCTGATGCCATACTCACCTGGAAGATCAAGTTGATATGCGTTGTCATTGACTTTGGCAAGGACTTGAAATGGTCCATCTCTGCGAGGCATCAACTTGTTTAGCCTTTTCTCAGGGAAGTGTTCTTTGCGCATGTGTAGCCATACCCAATCTCCGGGTTCAAATGTCATTTGCCTACGTCCCTTGTTTGCGTACTTGGCAAATTGTTCTGTGCGCTTCTCAATATTCATCCGAACTTTCTCTTGAAGATTTCTTATAACCTCAGCTTTTTTTTTTACCATCGAGATTGGTATGCTCCCTCAAAGGTAGAGGGATAAGATCCAGGGGTGTTAAAGAGTTGAAATCGTAAACAACTTCAAAAGGAGAAAATTGAGTAGTATAGTGGGTAGAACGGTTATAAGCAAATTCAATGTGAGGCAAACATTCTTCCCACGTTCTCAAATTGCGTTTAATTAAAGCACGTAACATGGTAGACACTGTCCTATTAACCACCTCAGTTTGGCCATCGGTTTGAGGGTGATTAGTAGTTGAAAACAACAACTTAATACCTAACTTAGACCAAAGTGTTTTCCAAAAATAGCTTAAGAATTTAACATCACGGTCAGAGACAATAGTACGGGGAATACCATGCAAACATATTACTTCTTTGAAGAACAAACTTAAGATCCAACTAACCCTAAACTCAAACCTTACATCTCACTAATATTCATGAAAGCAAGTAATAGAAATTTGGGCAGCATGCCCTTTGTATTTTGCTATTTTCCAGCCATTTATGGCTTTATTTTTTTCCTCAACTCAGCCCAAATTCACACATAAGCAATCTTAACACAATAGCCCTTCAACTAGGCTCAATGTCATCCAAATACAAGGCAATTCTAGCAATGCAACCATAAAAATCAAAGTTGGAAACCAGTTTTGAAGACGAATGGCTAAGTAGCAGGTTTGACATCTTCCGGAGTTTTGGTCACATTTGAAGCTATGCTTATCGTATTGGGGTAAATTTTATGGCGTTCCGAAGCTAAGACATATACCTACATTTCCTATGAGACATTGACACCCAGTTTGTGCATTTTCAAGGTCAAAATGTGCAATTTCAGAGAAAATAGAAAGCTGCATGTGAAATAGGGCTTTTGGCAGTCAGGGGTATTTTAGTCATTTCACACGGTACAGTGCTCCAATTGAGCTGAAATTTTACAGGAAGATATTTAACTCCATTCCATACAACTTTCATGTTTTGACGTAGACCTGATTCGACTTCTAACATGGACGAATACGCAGGTCAGAAACAGGGCAGATTCATCATTATTGCTGGAAATTTGATGTTTCAATGCTTAAAACAAACACTCATGCCTTTAATCATTACCCCAAGTCCCTATCCAAACTCATAAACATCATATACTAGATAAAAAACCTTAATCACAACTGAAAATTATAAGCTAATAAGCAAGACCATGAAATCTTCCATAAAATCCATCACTATCAAGCCATGTATTGCTTCAATTGCAAAATAAGAAAGAAAAAGAGAGGTTTCTAGTATAATACATCAAAACCCCCAAAATAAGTTGTGATACAAGGAATTTCTTCCTCCCAAAAGTTGCACCAAGCTCACCTCTAAGCTTCCCCAAAGATTAATCGGAGTAGATTCAAGTTTCACTTTACTTTTCTCAAGAATCAAGCAAGCTATCAAGATGGAATTTTTGGAAGTTTTTCTCTCTTTTCTTTCCCTAGAATTTCGGCCAAGGTGAAGGAAATGGAGAAGAAATGAAGCCAATAGAAAGATAAGAAGATAGGAAATTAATTTGGTCAAAGTTGGTTGGGTCCTTGACACTTGTCAAGCCAAGATTTCCCTTCTTTGTTTTTTTCTTTTCTTTCCTTTCCTTTTGTCAAAAATGGTGGCTTATTTATAGGATATTTTAAGGGTGATTAGCTGAAATAAAAGCAAGGTGATTAAGGTAATAAAGTAGTGTTGAAGTGGTGTATTCACTCGGTAGCAAACGGTGCACGTCAGTTCGAGCCGTTTTTCCTTAACTCGCACGTACTTGTGTTTTTACTTATGGTTCACTAGCTTATTATTATCACTTCTAATCACATATTTTTTCTCACCTAATACTCATTCTTATACACCAAATTTAGTACACACAGCTCACCAAGTGATCACACGGCTAACATACGCGAAAATCCTAATTTACGCTAACTATAAAACTAAAGGTACAACCCTTGATTCTATGATTTATTATAACTATTGAGGGAGTAAATGAGTAGTAAAGATATTATAAAGTAATTTAATCAAAATAAAAGGGTATTTTAAGAAAATTAGAAGAATTTTGTGAGTCCTATAAATTGCTTGTGTTTGATTTTCTTTTCCTATTCACTTTATCTTTAATTGTGGTTCGTATTTACATAATTTATTGACTTAAATTTTGATTCTTTTTCATCGTTTTTTTATTTATTTGCAATCTCTATCTTCTAGATCCTACTTTGAATAAATTGCTCTAGGGCCACAAGTTGGGAGGTAAGGGTTGTTGAGGTTCCATAGAATTGTGGTAATGACAGTGGGGGTTGATGTTGGTGGTGATAGAGGGAGAAAGATTGATGATATGTTTGTTGCTATATTTTAAGGTATATTTTTTAGTACATTTTTTGGATTATTTCTTTTAAAATATTACCATAGATGTGTATTCAAGAAATTTATACTGTTGATAGTTTTCAATAGTGTGAGGACCTAGAAAAAAAATTTGTCAATTTACTTCATCTAAATACATGGTATTTTATTTATTTAGTCATTTATTTGTTTATTTATTGATTTGATAATGATTTTGTATTAAAGCTTTTATTAAATTTTACATGTGAAAATTTGTGTGTGGGGTAAAATGCAATTTTTTCTTTTTAGTGGGGTGTGAAAGGAACTTTTGAAAAAAATGAGGGGGTTTAGTGCAATAAGAATTCTCTAGAAGGTGACATGTGTCACCATAAGAGCCAAGCCTCTTTCTTTGGCTTTTGACCAAAGCTTTCTCACCATTTATCTTCCATTTCTTGCCTTAAGAAATAACAAACAAACACAAGAGAAAGAAAGAGAGAGAGGGCCGTGAGCTTGAAGAGGAAAAGGGAGAAGAAACTTCATCCAAAATAGCTTGAATCTTACTTGTATTTTGGGGGAAAAGGAAGAAGATAGCTTGAGGATTCCATCTACCTTTGCTAGAGCTTGAAAAAGGGAAAAGATTTGGTGGTTGGAAGCAAAAGAGGTAAAAGGCTAGATTAACCTTCTTTCTTTGTTTTATGTTGAAAAACAAGGTTGATTGTTGGATAAAGACATGATTTGGTGGTGAATCTTGGTAGTTTTGAAGTTGATGATGTTTATACTTCATACTTGAGTTAGGGTTTGATTATACTTCATACTTGAGTTAGGGTTTGATTATACATATACTTATGGTATAATTTTGGTGGCTATCTTGTTGTAATTTTGGATTCAAAAGTGTTTATTGTTGTTGTGAGAGCCCGAAATTTTCTTACTTTCTAGGCATTTATTTTAGTCTTTTGCGTATAATTTCCGTATTTTCTTTCTTATATTAAAATTCTGGGAATTTTTATGAGGACGTATGATTTTTACATTTTTTTCCCATATAAGTTATTTTCTGTGTTAAAGGTGGTGTACAGTGGATGTGGGACCCACTAGTGCAATAAGTGCGGTAAATGTGGTTCATCATTTGGAGAAGCTCTGTATACAAGGATTATATTACATGGTGTTATGAGATAATTAGGGGTTAGCTAGTTAATTAAGTCTTGTAAGATAAAAGAAATGAGATAAGCTTGAAATGGGCACATGTTGCATTGTGATTGGAGGTTGGCATTTGACTAGTCTTTCTTTACCTTTACTAAACTAATTTTGACCAAAAATCATCTTCCATTTCCTCCTTTTTGGCCGAGCAACAAGAGAGAAAAGAGAGAGAGAGCTTCTTCAATTTTCCTTCATTTCTAGCTTGAATCTTGCAAACCTACCGGTTAAATTCCAAATCTCTCCACAAAAGTGAGTTGCTAAGCTAGTTTAAGGTGTTGAGTGGAGCCATTTGTGAAGAACAAGCTCTAGTTGTCTTGTTTCTTGGAGTTGCAAAGGTGAGTTGTTAAATATCTTCCCTCTCATGTTACTAATGATCAATTAAGGATTTCTAGTGGTAAAGCATGTCATTTTGTGGATTATTTTGTGACTTATGGTTAAGTTGTTCAAATTTTTCTATTTATTGAGGAATTTTCTGTTCTATACAGTATCTTGTGATTGGCAATGGATTGATAGTCTTATATGAAGGAATTTGGAGCCTCTATATGCTTATTGTGGTTTATTGTGAAAATTTCCAAGTTTTAGAGGGATTTTCGGTTTTAGGGTTTCCCAAATGACCCTGTTCTGCCCGGTTTTCGGCTAGGTTAGAGGCCGAATTAGCCTTAGATTAAAACATAAAAGTTGTAGAGAATGATGTTTTATAGTTTTCTGAAAAATTTCAGCTCAATCGGAGCAATGTAGCCTGCGAAAAGATAGAAATACCCCGGATGCTCTGTTTCTGTCCGAAACTGGTAATCAGATTCTGTAATTGGTTAGTTTGACTGGGAATACTACTGATTTGGTTGTTGATGTCTTCTTAAGAATTATAGACTTGTATCTTAGCTTTCAGATGGCTTTGGAATCACTTGAATTGGAGTCGTATGTGCTGAGATATGATTGAATGAATCAGGATTGCTAGTTGAATTTTACAGTAAACTTCGAACTGGAAAATCTGGGGTTGTTTTGGTAAATTTGACCTAGATACATTGTAAACTGGACTGAGTAACCTTTATCAAAGTTGTACCCCTCTGTCTTAGCTTCGAAACGGTACAAATTGCACCCCAATCCGATAAGTGTAGCTCCATTTGTGCCCGTTCCGCTAAATGACGTCAAAACTGTCTTTTGGTTTTAGGGCATAAACTTCATTTCTGGACTCTCCCTAGCTTGGTTATGCACTTATACATTCTATTGGGCCTTATTTTTGGTAGTGTGTGGATTTGTTTTGACTCGTATTCGAGTCTTAATTGGGATATTCTTGTTGTATAGGTCGTGCCCGTGATCCGACGCCTACGCCTGAAGCTAACTTGTGAATTTGCTTACTTACCTTGGTGAGTGTACCATTATATGGTCTAATGCTTAAATGATTGTGTATACTTGTTATGTGAACTTGAATGGCTTGAATGAGACGAGAGTGTACTTTATTGCTCTCGATCTCTTATCTGTATTACTGTTACTGTCAAATGTGAAATTGTCTACATGTGTGATTTGACATGGCTAAGGGCTTTGCCCGACAACTTAACTGTGCTATCTGAGCTCATACCCCATTGGTCTTTAATCGAATCGAGCTGGCAAGGGCTTGGGCGAATCGATAAGGGACCTTGGGTTCACTGCAGTCGAGTGGAGTGTTAACTCCTCGACCTTATTTTATACTCGAGTATTACCCTCTCTGTTACTGTGAGGTGTTCGGGCCCGGTAAGGGGGTGATCGGTGGAAGGGATACGGAGTAAAGTGGGGATCTACGGGATGTTCTTCTCTTCAAAGGTTGACGGAGTGTCAATGGGTTGGAGATCAAGTGTGGCAAGTGGAAAGTGGCTCTTGAGAGCCAATTGTATCCTTTTATTGACTTGTTTGTTTATGAGCTTTGGGATCATTATGTGATAAAAGGTGTTTACTGGTGTGTCTTGTTGGTACCTCACGAGCTTAAGCTCACCCTCGTTACTTTGTTTTCCTTATAGGGATATGAATAACTGTTGGGGGACTAAATTGTTTTGAAGCACGAGTTGAGCTAGTTTGAATATATTCTTTTGTAAAGCTCCTCGATGGTTGGAAAAATCCTAAATGTACTTTGATCTAAATATCTTCCTTTTGATTTGTAAATTCCAAACGTATGTGTATAACACTGTTAAACCCTATTCATGTATCCTATTTGGTTTGGGAATGTTTCTCTGAGGTGTATGGTGACATCTACATTTGATTGGAATTTGGTTGTATAGTGACGTGGCAGTCACTATTCATTTGCGATTTCAATTTTCGTTTCCCATTTTGCGGGTTTTAAATCGCTTGTGCGCACTAATATTTTTTGAAACATTTTAGATTAATTACGACCGTCTTAGAAGTCCTGGCGAAAGCTGCGCAAGCAGTCTGCTAACCCCTTTGGTACGCCCTAGGGGAAGGTGGGGCTGTCACAGTTGGTATCGGAGTCTAGGTTAAAAGTGACCTAGGCAAGTTTAAAATTTTGTTCCTCAGGACCTGTGAGGGAAATGTTAAGGTACTGTTAGGTGCGATTATACTTACGTTGTCTGAGATAAGAACCCTTTTGTTATCTTTGTAGGTTATGGCCGGTACGAGTGGACAGGGTGGAGGTGAGCCACCTCAGAGGTGGCCACGAGTTATTGATTACCAGGAGAGACCGGGAGGTCCGATCCGGCTTTGGTACACTGCCAGCCGGACCCGCCGCTGCAGGCGTTGCCAGTATTACTCTTATGCTGACCATGTGGTCTTGGCGATACTAGACGAGCGGAGGAGACTTAGGAGTGCTGCCGCGAGGGATCACACTGAGGCGCTTAGACTGAGGGGCATCCTAAGGATGCAGGCTGACCGGATTGGAGAGCTCCAAGGAGACATAGTTATGGAGTAGGAGCGATCGAATGCTCTGAGGGAACAGTTGCAGGTGGTGAACACCCGCCTTACTGATATCGTCCGGGAGGTTAGAGACCGTTCCGGAGGCATTATTAACGAGTGTGAGGCACTAATCCAAGGTGTGATTGGCGCCAATGCTCAAATAGTGGCTCCTAGTAGTAGTACACCTGGCGAAGGGAGTACCCCTAGTTCTAGCCAGGGGGGAGAGTCTGTGGCCTCCGTAGGGAGCTAGGCTAGAGCTCTTTTGAACCACTTTTGATCCCACGAAGGGAATAGTTAGGAAAAGCGCTTAGTTAGTTGTTTTGGCCTAACTTTGTATATAATCTTTTGGAGGACCCCTTTTGTTGCATGGGATTTCTTTTGTATGTCCTTGACCGACTGCTTTTGTATGACTGCTTGCAACATCTGTGTATGAATGTTCTATGTGTATATATGTCTTGTGTGTTATTTTGATTATTTACCGATGTTTATAAGTTTATGCCCGTATGGTTCTTTAATTGTTATTACGTGTCTCGACCTTAGAGTGACTTGAACCATGGAGGGCACTCGTAGTGGACGTGGAAATAGGCAACCTTCTGATAGAGGCACTGCGAAAACCTCAACTGGACCAAACCCTGAACCTAGGGTAGATCCAAATGTCCAGATAGCTGCCGTTATGCAGCAAATGACCGACTTGCTGGCCCATGTGGTGCAACAACAGGGCCACAACCTTAACCCACCTGTCGGGAATCCCGAAAACCCTGGGAATCACATAGAAAGTGAGGATCGACCTCTTGAAAGGTTCCAAAAGTTCTCCCCACCAAAGTTTCTTAGAGGGCCCGATCCCGATGTGGCTGAAAGATGGTTGGAGAAGATGGTGGACATCTTTGTGGCCTTACATTACTCCGAAGAGAGGCAGGTTACTTTTGCGGTCTTCCAATTAGAAGGGGGCGCTCGCTCTTGGTGGAATGTTATTCGAACCAAGTGGGAGAGAGAGCAGACACCCAGAACGTGGGTGAACTTTGTAAGAGAATTTAAGCCAAGCACTTTCCACCTTTGATCCAAGAAAAGAAGGAGGACGAGTTCATCCGACTTCGCCAAGGCACCCAATCCGTGGCTGAATACGAAAGCCAGTTTACCTGATTAGCCAAGTTTGCCCCTGAACTTATTATGACTGAACAAAGAAGGGTACGACGTTTCATTCAGGGGCTAAATGTGGAAATCCAAAAGGATTTAGCCGTGACCCAGATTAACACTTTCAGTGATGTGGTGGATAAGGCTTTGTGAGCCGAGAACGCAAGGCTTCAAGTTCGAAATTTTCAAGTGAGGAAACGTGGGTTTTCCGGAGGTAGTTCTACGCAGGGGGATAAGAGTACCCCTCTCAAATTTGGCCGTGGAGCTGGAGGAGGACGAGTTCCGGGTACGGCAAGAGGGACTCCGCCAAGAGGTGGCTAGACGGGACGAGGCCAGCAGAGGAGTGCCTCACAAGGGAGCTCCGCCACTGTTTCTCGTGGCCCGTGTGGGTTCTGTGGGAAGCCGAACCACACGGAGGATAACTGCTGGAGAAAGGAGAAGAAGTGCTTATGCTGTGGGAGCGCGGAGCACCAGATAGCCAGCTGTCCAGTTCAACCCCGAGAGGCGAGACGGATCACACAATCTTCTAAGGCGACGTCAGCGCAATCAAAGGTGGAAGTGACGAAACCGAAGGTGCCTGCCCGAGTGTACTCTATCGAGCAACGTCCTCTCCCTGATTCGGCGGAGGTGGTGGAAGATACGATTCCTGTCTTCCACCGTCTAGCTAGGATTTTGATAGACCCCGGTGCCACCCATTCCTTTGTTAACCCTACATTTATGTGTGGAATTAATATAATCCCTGTAAACCTGCCCTACGAACTGGAAGTAAATACGCCTACGGGGGACCAGTGTTTGGTTACTAGCAAAATGTATGTAAAATGTGAAATCTGGGTAGGAGAGAGAAAGTTACTGGGCAATTTGATAAGTTTGGCTATTAAGGAGTACGATGTGATTCTGGGCATGGACTGGTTAGCTTGGTATGATGCCCAGCTTGACAGTAAAAGAAAAATAGTGAAATTTCGTATTCCGGGGGAGGCGATCATAAAGTTAGATGTGAGGGGCAGTTTAGCCTCGTCTGCAATGGTTTTGGGTATTCGGGCTAGGAAACTTTTGAGTAGAGAGGCACGAGGGTTCTTAGCCTTTCTCATCAACACTCCCACTGATAAGTTAAACGTAGAAGATGTTCCAGTAGTGGGCGAATATTCGGACGTGTTTCCCGATGAACTAGTGAATCTACCACCGCAAAGAGAGATAGAATTTGAGATTAACTTGTTACCAGGGACTTCACCTATCTCTAAGACCCCATACCGTATGGCACCTGCTGAACTTAAGGAGTTGAAATTGCAGTTGCAAGACCTTTTAGTTCGGGGTTTTATCCGTGAGAGTGGATCTCCTTAGGGAGCACCCGTTCTCTTTGTTAAAAAGAAGGACGGGACCTTGAGATTATGTGAAGACTCGTAAAAACTATTATTTTATGCCTAATTTATGGCTTAATAAATTATTTAATTGGATTTTATTTCCAAGGAATATTTTCTAGTCTTATTAGACCTAAATACATGGTAATATAACTTCGTTATATTTTTAAAATGATTCGTTTCGAAAATTAATTTCCTAGAGCGCGTTGCGTAAAAATAGTGAATAGTACTTGGAGATTTTATCCGCGTAGTAGCATAATAAGCTTGGAATATTGGAGACTTGTACCATGGTCCTAAAATAGGTAATCTTATGAATAAATATTCAAGTGATAGTTAGTAGTGCAATCGTTATAAGAATTTTCCGAAAGTTTCGCGTTATAGCGTTAAAATTGACGGTACGCGTTTTCACACGCGCGACTTCATTTGAGGGACTTTAGACCCTTATTCCGGGACAATTAAGAGTGAATAAAATTTACATGAATATATATGCCTTGGAGGTTTAGTGCACTAGTGAACCAAACGCGCGAAAAATCGAGCCGTAATCGCACCAAACGGCCCCTAATGAGAGTTGACTTTTGGGGTGATTTTGCACCACACATTGCACCTTCTCTTGGAAGCTAACTTAGATCAAACACACTCTCTCTTCCCTCTCCTCATGGCCGGCCAAAACACTCCCTCTCTCTAACTCCTTGTTCTAAAATTTCTGCACACTAATCTCACCCAAATCACCTCCAAATCACACCCAACTTGGAGACCACTTAGCAAACCTCTTGGAGATTATATCTAGCTAAGGAGGAGGGGAGCTTTCACGGTTTCTTGGAGCTTCAAGAGGGCCGAAAATTCTGACCTTGCAAACCAAAAGAGTAGGTAATGATCAACCCTTGGATTCTTATCTTATGGAGATTATATGACAAGATTAAGCTCATGCATGCACTTAGTTACTTGAATATGGTGTAGAAATGTGATTGTGGGCTCTTGGAATTCCCACACTTGGGTTGTTGTTGCTGATGTGATAATTAATGGTGATTATATTGTTGGTTTAGTGATTATAATGATGCATTAGTGGTGGGTAATTAGTAGGAACTTCATTGGGTGCAAGAAGCAAAAACTTCCGATTCTACCCCTGTTTTATTCGGCCATTTTAAGGCCAGTTTTTAATGGTTTAATGGCTTGAACTGGATGCTTATATGATGTATTAGAGGTGTGGAAAATTTCATCCAAAAATAATGAGGTTTGAATGGGCAAATGAATTTTTTTTAGAAACCAGCAAATCTGGAAAACTGATTCGCGTATGCCCTGACCAGCGGTAGTATTTTGGCTATAATTCTGTCCTCGGATGTCGAAATCATGTGCCGTCGGTGGCGTTTGAAACTAGACATTCCTATATTTAATTTGGTATATAATGCACGTTCTGATTCTTTGTGAGAAAGCCGAACCAAATGTTTTAAGTTCGCTGTCCTGTTGCTCTGTTCGTCTGGAATGAAGTGTTCAGGCAGCAACTTGATGCCCGAATTTGAACCAGATGGGTGCCGAATTTGGAAATGATTTCTTCTGTGATATTTTAGTCCTATGAATGTACTTTCCAACGGCGTAAGCCATGCTCAATTTCGAGCTATATTGACTGATTTGTGACTGAAACAAGTGGACTGCTCTGTTTTGGAAAACCATGATGTTTGGACTGGTTTGGAACCAAATCTTGGAGTGAATTTGTTAGTTGATGTTTTTGATATTAAACACTTACCAAAGATATTATGGGTGTATCTTAGACCCTTATTTCACAAATGAACCATGGTTGGATAACTTTCTTGGTTAGACGATTGGAAATTGGGAAATGCAAGTCAAAGGCAGATTGCCTTAGGATTTTTCTTGAACTTTGGTGGGCTAATTAACTACCTTGCCGAAGGTATTTTTCCTCGAAATTCGATAGAGAGATACTTTCCATATAGTATTGAAATACTGCCAATTTTGGTACCAATCCAAGTTCGTTTCGATACCCAATTAAATTCCTCATGTTGGAGGTTCAAATCTGGAAAATTCTCATCCAGTCTTGAATTTGCTCAACTTCGGGCTACCGTATCTCGGTACCCGAAACTCCGATTCTTGATCCGCTTGTTTTGTTATAAACCTCCCTTGTAACACTAATTGAGCTGCAAATTTCAGAGGCCGGTTTGCAACGTGTGAATCGTGCCGAATTTCCAAAGTTGGCCGAAATCCAACTTAATTCTGCCATGAAAACCAACCCTGCGTCTTCAAGCTCATTTTTGACCACTTTTCACTTCGATTCATGGAAAAGTGTCTTCTAGGAACTTATAGTACTCTCTAAGAGGTTTCCAACGGTATAAATTTTTCCAATTCTCGACTTATACCAAGCGAGTTATGATTTTTCAAAGATTCATCATAAAACTGAAAAATTTTCAAATTTCAAAGAAATAGAGTTTTTCAAAAACTCTTTGTTCTTTTGATATTCTTAAACGTTTTGCTTACGATTTTCAAGATAAAAACTCAAATATTATTGTACATAATAAAAGACAAGTTGAACCTCGATTTACGTGTAATTGAGGTTCCTTTTTGCAAAATAATCCTTAGATTGTACTAGTGTACAATCTTCTTGATAAGTGGGTTAATTGTATGATTATTCACTATTAAATTGCCAGGCGCGCAAGGAGACCTTCAAGAGGATCTCACCGCGGACACTTGAACTCCCAGAAAATAATTCTTATTGAATTGCTCGGTGAGTGTCAAGTGTGTGAATTTTGATACTTGTTTAATTGTGGTATTTGTTGAAAGTTTTAAAGATAAGGGCGGGTGCGTACTTTATCGCACTCGTTCTAATTTCAAATGAATGAATGGAATGTATTGAATGAATGAATGAAATGCAATGTTATGTCATGAATGCTTGTGTCGTTGGAGTGAACCTCCTCGACCTTCAAATGAATGGGGGACGCCCAAACTCATAGGCCAACCTTAGACTCGAGCCGGTAATGGGCTTGGTCGGGGACTGGGGCGAGCCATGAGATACACATAAGCTCGACCTAATAAGAGGTCTTGCTTGGCATACTCGTAGAGTATCGCCCAATAATAGACTTGTGGGCCCTTGGGGTGTACGGTGGACGGAGGGAAGTAAGTGGTGATCTACGGAAATGGAAATACCGACCCGGTTGACAGGAGGGTCAATGCGGGAAGGTATACGAATGACAACGGCAGATCGAGTGGAACTTAGCTCCTGAGAGCTACTATATCCTTGAATTGTTTCTGATTACCTTTCATGTTTGATTGATTGAGTATTGAAAAGACATGGCTTTATTTATTAAATTTGGGATTGTTATTTGACTAAGTGCTTGCATGTGTGTTCTTGGCCTCACGAGCGTTTAGCTCACCCTATAGTTTTGTTTTCCTTAACAGGACCGACTCTTGGAGAAATATGGAGAAACCATCCGTTGTAATTTTGTTAAGACTCCTGATATATATTTTGACTAGGCCCTGGTTTGGGTTGTACTTTTGGAAATTGAAAACTTGAAAGGTTTGGGCCCTGATGTGTACTTTGAATTTAAGTCGTTTTATGATTACCCGATGTACTGGTTATACATTAAGTGACTTATTAAGCTTGAACGCTTCCGCATTATTGTATTTATGTTGCTCTCTTCGAAGTATTTAGTTCGATTTGAAATTGAATGGAATTGCTTGAGTCCTGGCGTGAGCTGGGCAGGCGTCCGCGGATACCCTTTGGTCCGCCTTAGGGAGATGTGGGGCGTCACAGTTGGTATCAGAGCACTAGGTTAGAGGTCTATATGGGAGACATATTAGATACTCTACCTTTAAGACTCGATATGGGATGACTTAATCCTACCCTAAGTGATACTTGAGGCGAGCTAGCAACTAAGTTAGTCCTACCTCAGGTGACGAATGGGATGAACCAACGATTAAGATAGGCATGCATTGCAGGATATTGGAACTGAGTAGTGATTTAAGTTTCTAACCTGAAAAATATTATTATTATTGTTATTATTTTGCAGGGATGGCTGATGGAAACGGAGCCCCGGCAGCTAACGGGAATGGCCATGCGAATGGTCATTACGAGCCTCTTAGGACTATCTTCTACCGAGCTCTAGCGGGAGGAGATCGAGTTCGCTACTCACCTTACGATAGATACCCTCGATGTTCGTGTAGGTTGACTTTCGCCTACCCGAACCACTTAGTGCTTGCTTTGGACGACGAGCGTCGTCAGTTGGTGGATGCCAACCTTGATCTACAGGCTGAGGTAGATGAGCTTAGGCAGATGGTGGGCGCTCAGGGTGAGCGGATTGCCGAGCTCGAGGAGGTGCTGGAGGGTGAGGTAGCCACATCTGCAGTGGTTAACCAGGAGCTTCGGGATACTAGGGCTCGACTTACTAGGCTAGGACGGGATGTCCGTACTCGGGCTTTCGAGATTCTGGCTGATGCGACTAGTTTGGTTGAGGACGCTGCTGAGGTGATTCCTGATGGGGAGGAGGAGGATCCGGAGGAGGATCCCGAGGAGGAGGTTCCTCCTGATAGCCCTGCTATGGACTAGGATCTTGGTCGTTGACCCCCTTTTGACTTTTGACTGGTACAGTTAGGACTAGTTAGGGTGACGCGAGTGCTGTGGCCATTGTATTTTGCATGCTTGTGTGGCCTACTTTTGGGCACTTGTTCTTACTTTAGTCTTCTGTGACTAAAAGTATACTTTTGAGCACCTGTGTGCTATATTTTGTGAATTGTCCCTAACTTGCTAATTGTACAAACTTGACATGCTTATGAATGTAAATTATTGTTAATTTCAATGCTTTCTTGGTTAGTTCTAAATTCGATATAATTCTTGTTTTCTGCTTAAATTAATTTATTTCTTGCACTAGGCACGTCTAGACTAATGGAAGGATTAAGAAGTGGTCGAGGCCGTGGGCGAACGTCTAGACAGGCCCAACCTCAGGGGGGTGACCAGGGATCGGCAACTGGACCGACCCAGGGACAGGAAAACGTTGAGGGTAGCCAAGTGGCTACTGCCATCAATAGGATGACTGATATCCTAGAACGTCTAGCGGAGAGACAGGGTCCTGGACCATTTAACCAGCCTGGGGGCCAGGATAGAGGAGAGGATAGAGCCTTGGAAAGATTCCTAAAGTTTAACCCGCCTAAGTTTATGGGTGAACCTGACCCTGAGATAGCGGAGAATTGGTTAGAAAGGATGACCAATATATTCGCCGCACTAGACTACACTGAGGATAGGCGAGTGAACTTTGCTGCTTTTCAATTTGAGGGAATGGCCCGTGCTTGGTGGGATTTAATGAAAGGAAAATGGGAAAGAGCTCGAACCCCTTGGACTTGGGAGAATTTCACAAGGGAGTTTAACGAAAAGTTTCTTCCGCCCTTGATCCAAGAGAAAAGGGAGGACGAATTTATTAAGTTGAAACAAGGAACCCTTACTGTAGCAGAGTATGAAGGGAAGTTCACTAAACTTTCCAAATATGCTCCTGAGTTAGTAGCCGATGAACGGAGGAGGATTAGAAGGTTCATACAGGGACTTAATGTGGAACTTCAGGAGGGCTTGGCTGCAGCCCAAATCTCTACTTTTACTGAGGCTTTAGAGAAAGCGCAAAGGGTTGAGAATGCAAGATCTCAAGTGAGGGATTTCCACAATAGAAAAAGGAATTTCCCTAGTCGCACTACTGGGCAGACCAGTAAGTTCGTACACCCTTCTAAAAAGGGAAGAGGAGAAGGAGGAACGAGAACTACTGGAGGTTCTAGGGGAGCTATATCGAGGGGAGGTCGTAGCGGGACGACTCAAGCTAGGGGAACACCATCTGTTGGATCGACTGTGACCCCTCAAGTTACTTGTGGGTATTGTGGTAAACCCAACCACTCTGAGGATGACTGCTGGAGAAAGCTGGGAAAATGCTTACTGTGTGGGAGCACTGAGCATCAGATTGCAAATTGTCCGAAATCGTCAAAGACAGGGGGAAACCTGCAGAGACCTGAAAAATCGACCTCTAAGCAGACCAGTGCCGGAGGGAGTCGACCGAAAGTACCGGCTAGGGTCTACGCGTTGGACTATCCACAAGCTCCAGAGGCGACCGAAGTGGTCGAAGGTACAATTCCAATCTTTCACCGCCTAGCTAGGGTTTTAATTGATCCGGGTGCAACGCACTCTTTTGTAAACCCTGACTTCATGAGTGGAATAGACTTGAAGCCAATTAAGTTACCATATGACTTGGAGGTTAAAACACCCACTGGGGACAAAAGTTTAATTGCTAATCTGGTGTATCAGAATAGTGAAATCTGCGTGAACGAAAGAAAATTGCTGGCCGATTTGATAGGCTTAGCGATTAAAGGATATGATGTGATCCTAGGAATGGACTGGTTAACCCGTTATAATGCCCAACTAAATTGTAGGACGAAAATTGTAGAATTGTGTATTCCAGGTGAGGCAACCCTGAAATTGGATGTGAGGGGTAAGTTAGCCTCATCTGCACTTATTTCGGGAATTCGGGCTAGAAAATTGTTGAATAAGGGAGCTGTAGGATATTTGGCTTTTCTTATTAATACCCTTAGCGATAAGGTGAATCTGGAGGACACACCGGTAGTGAAAGAATTTTCCGATGTTTTTCCTGAAGAATTGGAGTCTTTACCCCCGGAACGGGAAATAGCTTTTAAAATTGATTTAGCTCCGGGAACAGCACCTATATCAAGGACACCATACAGGATGGCTCCGGCTGAGTTGAAGGAGTTGAAGTTACAATTACAGGATTTGTTGGAACGGGGTTTTATTCGAGAGAGTGATTCCCCGTGGGGAGCCCCAGTTTTGTTTGTAAAGAAGAAAGATGGGAGTTTGAGGTTATGTATAGATTATCGAGGCTTAAATGATGTTACGGTTAAGAATAAATACCCACTACCCCACATTGATGAACTGTTTGACCAATTGCAAGGGGCGGTAGTATTTTCAAAGTTGGATCTAAGGCAAGGTTACTATCAATTAAGAATTTTGGAGAAGGACATACCTAAGACTGCTTTTAACTCGAGGTATGGGCACTTCGAGTTTGCAGTAATGCCTTTTGGGTTAACCAATGCACCTGCCGCTTTCATGGATTTAATGCATAGGGTTTTTAAGCCTTACTTGGACCAATTTGTGGTGATCTTCATTGATGACATTTTGGTGTATTCCAAGAATGTGAAAGATCATGAGAAACATTTGAGAATTGTTTTACAAATCTTGAGGGAACATCAGTTATATGCTAAGTTTAGCAAGTGTGAGTTCTGGCTAAAGGAAGTGACTTTCTTAGGACATATAATTTCTAAGGATGGGATTAAAGTGGATCCAGCTAAAGTGGAAGCTGTTTCGAAATGGAAACAACCGGAAAACCCAACGGAAGTTCGGAGTTTTATAGGACTGGCAGGGTATTACCGGAGATTCATCCAGGATTTTTCGAAAATCGCTGGACCTATGACTGAGTTGACCAAGAAAAATGGAAAATTTATTTGGAGTTCTAAGTGTGAAGGAAGTTTTCAGGAGTTGAAAAGACGGTTGACTAGAGCGCCTGTTCTAGCTCTACCAAATGGACATGATAGTTTTGTGGTTTACACCGATGCATCTAAGGAAGGTTTGGGATGTGTTTTGATGCAAAATGATAAAGTGATAGCTTATGCCTCTAGAAAATTGAAACCGCATGAAGGAAATTATCCGACCCATGATTTGGAGTTAGCGGCTGTGGTCTTTGCTTTGAAGAAATGGAGACATTATTTGTACGGAGTAACATTTGAGGTTTTTACAGATCACAAAAGCCTTAAGTACTTATTTTCTCAAAAGGAGCTGAACTTGAGGCAACGTAGATGGATGGAATTTCTGGAAGATTATGATTGTACGATTAAGTACCATCCTGGAAAGGCCAATGTAGTGGCCGATGCTTTGAGCCGTCAGGTACAAATGGCTGGATTGATGGTTAAGGAATTTCGATTGTTGGAGGAAGTTAGTTATTGGAATCCTCGATTAGAACCAAGGAAAGTGATTTTGGGGAATATTGTGATAACCTCCACTCTATTGGAACGTATTAAGGAATCTCAGGAAAAGGACCCTGAAATGCAGAAGTTGGTGGAGAGAGTCAAGATGGGAGACCAGACCGATTTCACTTTGGGATCAGATGGAATATTGAGATTTCGAAATCGGGTGGTTATGCCAAAGGATGAAGGGCTTAGAAAAGAAATTTTGGAAGAGGCACACCGATCAAAGTTTACAGTACATCCAGGAGGGAATAAAATGTACCAAGACTTGAAAAGTCTATATTGGTGGAAAAATATGAAGAAGGAAATTGCCCAATTTGTTCAGACATGCTTGGTTTGTCAACAGGTTAAAGCCGAACATCAAAAACCCTCGGGACTCTTGCAACCTCTAGAAATACCTGAGTGGAAATGGGAAAATATTACCATGGATTTTGTATCAGGCTTACCAAGGACACAGAGAGGCCATGATGCTATTTGGGTGATAGTGGATAGATTGACTAAATCAGCTCATTTCCTACCGATTAACATGAAATACCCGTTAGAAAAGCTGGCCAGGTTGTACTTAGATGAGATTATTAGACTACATGGTATACCTGTGAGTATTGTGTCGGATAGGGATCCAAGATTTGTTTCGAGGTTTTGGCAAAAGATGCAAGAAGTGTTGGGGACTAAGTTGAACTTTAGTACCACCTATCATCCCCAGACTGATGGACAATCTGAAAGAACAATTCAAACTCTTGAGGACATGTTGAGGACTTGTGTACTGGATTTTGGAGAGAATTGGAGTAAGTTTTTGACGTTAGTGGAATTTGCCTACAATAATAGTTTTCACTCTTCTATTCAAATGGCTCCATACGAAGCACTTTATGGTCGGAAGTGTAGATCCCCAATTTGTTGGGATGAAGTAGGTGAACGGAAAATCTTAGACACGACTACTGTATCATGGATTGAGGAGGCTAATGAAAAGGTAAAATTTGTACGGCAAAGGATTCAAACCGCTCAAAGTAGACAAAAAAAGTTATGCTGACAATCGGAGAAAAGATTTGGAGTTCACTGTTGGAGATATGGTATTTCTCAAGATTACGCCTTTAAAAGCAAGTTTGATGTCCGGAAAAGGGAAGAAACTACAACCAAGGTTTGTAGGGCCATATAAGATTATTCAGCGAGTTGGGAATGTAGCCTATAAGCTGGAATTACCACCGAGCTTATCTCGTATTCATAACGTGTTTCATGTGTCCATGCTTAAGAAATATCATCCAGACCCCTCTCATGTTTTACAACCGGAGAGTATTGAGATCGATGAAACCCTGACCTACGAGAAGAGACCGGTAAAACTTTTGGATCGAAAGGTGAAGGAACTGAGGAACAAGCAGATACCACTAGTGAAAGTTCTATGGAAGAACCATGGAGTAGAGGAAGCAACATGGGAAGTTGAAGAGACAATCAGAGAGAAGTATCCAAACTTGTTCATCAACCAAGGTAAATTTCGAGGACGAAATTTTCTTAAGGGGGAGAGGATGTGAAGACTCGTAAAAACTATTATTTTATGCCTAATTTATGGCTTAATAAATTATTTAATTGGATTTTATTTCCAAGGAATATTTTCTAGTCTTATTAGACCTAAATACATGGTAATATAACTTCGTTATATTTTTAAAATGATTCGTTTCGAAAATTAATTTCCTAGAGCGCGTTGCGTAAAAATAGTGAATAGTACTTGGAGATTTTATCCGCGTAGTAGCATAATAAGCTTGGAATATTGGAGACTTGTACCATGGTCCTAAAATAGGTAATCTTATGAATAAATATTCAAGTGATAGTTAGTAGTGCAATCGTTATAAGAATTTTCCGAAAGTTTCGCGTTATAGCGTTAAAATTGACGGTACGCGTTTTCACACGCGCGACTTCATTTGAGGGACTTTAGACCCTTATTCCGGGACAATTAAGAGTGAATAAAATTTACATGAATATATATGCCTTGGAGGTTTAGTGCACTAGTGAACCAAACGCGCGAAAAATCGAGCCGTAATCGCACCAAACGGCCCCTAATGAGAGTTGACTTTTGGGGTGATTTTGCACCACACATTGCACCTTCTCTTGGAAGCTAACTTAGATCAAACACACTCTCTCTTCCCTCTCCTCATGGCCGGCCAAAACACTCCCTCTCTCTAACTCCTTGTTCTAAAATTTCTGCACACTAATCTCACCCAAATCACCTCCAAATCACACCCAACTTGGAGACCACTTAGCAAACCTCTTGGAGATTATATCCAGCTAAGGAGGAGGGGAGCTTTCACGGTTTCTTGGAGCTTCAAGAGGGCCGAAAATTCTGACCTTGCAAACCAAAAGAGTAGGTAATGATCAACCCTTGGATTCTTATCTTATGGAGATTATATGACAAGATTAAGCTCATGCATGCACTTAGTTACTTGAATATGGTGTAGAAATGTGATTGTGGGCTCTTGGAATTCCCACACTTGGGTTGTTGTTGCTCATGTGATAATTAATGGTGATTATATTGTTGGTTTAGTGATTATAATGATGCATTAGTGGTGGGTAATTAGTAGGAACTTCATTGGGTGCAAGAAGCAAAAACTTCCGATTCTACCCCTGTTTTATTCGGCCATTTTAAGGCCAGTTTTTAATGGTTTAATGGCTTGAACTGGATGCTTATATGATGTATTAGAGGTGTGGAAAATTTCATCCAAAAATAATGAGGTTTGAATGGGCAAATGAATTTGTTTTAGAAACCAGCAAATCTGGAAAACTGATTCGCGTATGCCCTGACCAGCGGTAGTATTTTGGCTATAATTCTGTCCTCGGATGTCGAAATCATGTGCCGTCGGTGGCGTTTGAAACTAGACATTCCTAGCTTTAATTTGGTATATAATGCACGTTCTGATTCTTTGTGAGCAAGCCGAACCAAATGTTTTAAGTTCGCTGTCCTGTTGCTCTGTTCGTCTGGAATGAAGTGTTCAGGCAGCAACTTGATGCCCGAATTTGAACCAGATGGGTGCCGAATTTGGAAATGATTTCTTCTGTGATATTTTAGTCCTATGAATGTACTTTCCAACGGCGTAAGCCATGCTCAATTTCGAGCTATATTGACTGATTTGTGACTGAAACAAGTGGACTGCTCTGTTTTGGAAAACCATGATGTTTGGACTGGTTTGGAACCAAATCTTGGAGTGAATTTGTTAGTTGATGTTTTTGATATTAAACACTTACCAAAGATATTATGGGTGTATCTTAGACCCTTATTTCACAAATGAACCATGGTTGGATAACTTTCTTGGTTAGACGATTGGAAATTGGGAAATGCAAGTCAAAGGCAGATTGCCTTAGGATTTTTCTTGAACTTTGGTGGGCTAATTAACTACCTTGCCGAAGGTATTTTTCCTCGAAATTCGATAGAGAGATACTTTCCATATAGTATTGAAATACTGCCAATTTTGGTACCAATCCAAGTTCGTTTCGATACCCAATTAAATTCCTCATGTTGGAGGTTCAAATCTGGAAAATTCTCATCCAGTCTTGAATTTGCTCAACTTCGGGCTACCGTATCTCGGTACCCGAAACTCCGATTCTTGATCCGCTTGTTTTGTTATAAACCTCCCTTGTAACACTAATTGAGATGCAAATTTCAGAGGCCGGTTTCCAACGTGTGAATCGTGCCGAATTTCCAAAGTTGGCCGAAATCCAACTTAATTCTGCCATGAAAACCAACCCTGCGTCTTCAAGCTCATTTTTGACCACTTTTCACTTCGATTCATGGAAAAGTGTCTTCTAGGAACTTATATTACTCTCTAAGAGGTTTCCAACGGTATAAAGTTTTCCAATTCTCGACTTATACCAAGCGAGTTATGATTTTTCAAAGATTCATCATAAAACTGAAAAATTTTCAAATTTCAAAGAAATAGAGTTTTTCAAAAACTCTTTGTTCTTTTGATATTCTTAAACGTTTTGCTTACGATTTTCAAGATAAAAACTCAAATATTATTGTACATAATAAAAGACAAGTTGAACCTCGATTTACGTGTAATTGAGGTTCCTTTTTGCAAAATAATCCTTAGATTGTACTAGTGTACAATCTTCTTGATAAGTGGGTTAATTGTATGATTATTCACTATTAAATTGCCAGGCGCGCAAGGAGACCTTCAAGAGGATCTCACCGCGGACACTTGAACTCCCAGAAAATAATTCTTATTGAATTGCTCGGTGAGTGTCAAGTGTGTGAATTTTGATACTTGTTTAATTGTGGTATTTGTTGAAAGTTTTAAAGATAAGGGCGGGTGCGTACTTTATCGCACTCGTTCTAATTTCAAATGAATGAATGGAATGTATTGAATGAATGAATGAAATGCAATGTTATGTCATGAATGCTTGTGTCGTTGGAGTGAACCTCGTCGACCTTCAAATGAATGGGGGACGCCCAAACTCATAGGCCAACCTTAGACTCGAGCCGGTAATGGGCTTGGTCGGGGACTGGGGCGAGCCATGAGATACACATAAGCTCGACCTAATAAGAGGTCTTGCTTGGCATACTCGTAGAGTATCGCCCAATAATAGACTTGTGGGCCCTTGGGGTGTACGGTGGACGGAGGGAAGTAAGTGGTGATCTACGGAAATGGAAATACCGACCCGGTTGACAGGAGGGTCAATGCGGGAAGGTATACGAATGACAACGGCAGATCGAGTGGAACTTAGCTCCTGAGAGCTACTATATCCTTGAATTGTTTCTGATTACCTTTCATGTTTGATTGATTGAGTATTGAAAAGACATGGCTTTATTTATTAAATTTGGGATTGTTATTTGACTAAGTGCTTGCATGTGTGTTCTTGGCCTCACGAGCGTTTAGCTCACCCTATAGTTTTGTTTTCCTTAACAGGACCGACTCTTGGAGAAATATGGAGAAACCATCCGTTGTAATTTTGTTAAGACTCCTGATATATATTTTGACTAGGCCCTGGTTTGGGTTGTACTTTTGGAAATTGAAAACTTGAAAGGTTTGGGCCCTGATGTGTACTTTGAATTTAAGTCGTTTTATGATTACCCGATGTACTGGTTATACATTAAGTGACTTATTAAGCTTGAACGCTTCCGCATTATTGTATTTATGTTGCTCTCTTCGAAGTATTTAGTTCGGTTTGAAATTGAATGGAATTGCTTGAGTCCTGGCGTGAGCTGGGCAGGCGTCCGCGGATACCCTTTGGTCCGCCTTAGGGAGATGTGGGGCGTCACAGATTATGTATCGATTACCGAGGGTTGAACAACGTAACCGTTAAGAATAAGTGCCCACTACCCCACATTGATGAGCTGTTTAACCAGTTGCAAGGTGCAGTGGTCTTTTCAAAACTGGACTTTCGACAAGGGTACTACCAATTATTGATCCGAAAAGAAGATGTGCCTAAAACTGCCTTCAATTCTCGGTATGGGCATTTTGAATTTGCCGTGATGCCCTTTGGACTAACCAATGCCCCTGCCGCTTTTATGGACTTGATGCATCGAGTTTTCAAACCCTACCTGGACCAATTTGTCGTTGTGTTTATCGATGACATTTTGGTCTACTCGAAAACTCGGGAGGAGCATGTGCAGCACCTGAAATTAGTCTTGCAAACCTTAAGGGATCACCAATTATACGCCAAATTTAGTAAGTGTGAGTTTTGGCTGGAGAAGGTTTCCTTCTTAGGTCATGTAATTTCGAAGGAGGGGATTACAGTAGATCCGGCGAAGGTAGAGGCAGTGACTGAGTGGAAGAGACCTGAGAGTCCGACTGAGATTCGAAGCTTCTTAGGGTTGGCAGGTTACTATCGGCGATTTATTAAGAATTTCTCAAAACTTGCCAGTCCTTTAACCAATTTGATAAAGAAAAGTAACCGGTTTCTGTGGAATGCCCGATGTGAGCAGATCTTTCAGGAGTAGAAGAAAAGGTTAACTATGGCTCCTGTTCTGGCCTTGCCTAACGGTAAGGACAGTTTCATTGTGTACACTAATGCTTCGAAGGAAGGCTTAGGGTATGTATTGATGCAAAATAAGAATGTGATAGCCTTTGCCTCTAGGAAATTGAAGACCCATCAGCAAAACTATCCCACTCATGATTTGGAGTTAGCCGCAGTTGTCTTTGCTCTGAAAAAGTGGAGACACTGCCAGTATGGGGTAACCTTTGAAGTTTATTCCGATCACAAGAGCCTTAAGTACCTCTTTTCCCAAAAGGAGTTGAATATGAGACAACGTTGTTGGATGGAATTCTTAGAAGATTATGACTGCACGATCAACTACCATCCAGGTACAGCTAACGTAGTAGCTGATGCCTTAAACAGGAAGGCTCGAATATCTGGGTTAATAGTTAAGGAGTGGGAAATTTTAGAAGCTATTGGTGAATGGAACCCTAAAATGGAAGGTAAGAAGATCACCTTTGGAAATATCCGGGTGACATCCGCCCTATTGGATAGAATCAAGGAGGCCCAAACTACAGATCCGATGGTTCAGAAGTGGGTGGAAAAAGTGAAGAAAGGAGAAATTCCTGATTTTACTCTAAGTCTTGAGGGAATTTTGAGATTTAGAAATCGCATTGTAGTGCCTGAGGATGAAAATTTGAGGAGAGAGATTCTGGATGAAGCCCATCGATCGAAATACACCATCCATCCGGATAGTACTAAAATGTATCAGGATTTACGACGATTATACTGGTGGGATAAAATGAAGAGGGGGATTGCTCAATATGTACAAACCTATCTAGTCTGCCAGCAGGTTAAGGCCGAACACCAAAAATCTTCTGGATTAGTACAACCTCTTGAGATACCTGAATGGAAATGGGAGAACATTACCAAGGACTTCATTTCCGGATTGCCTAGAACCCAAAAAGGGCATGATGTCGTTTGGGTGATCGTCGATCGGTTAACCAAATCGGCTCACTTCGTACCTGTGAATATCAAGTATTCCATGGATAAGTTGGCTTGGGTGTATATGGAGGAGATTGTGAGATTACATGGGGTCCCTGTAAGTATAGTTTCTGACCGAGACCCTCGTTTTGTGTCAAGGTTTTGGCCAAAGTTTCAGGAGACCTTGGGAACTAAACTGAACCTAAGTACCACTTATCACCCTCAAACGGATGGGCAGTCGGAGTGAACGATTCAGACACTTGAAGATATGTTAAGAACGTGTGTTTTAGACTTCGGAGGTAGTTGGGGTCAACATATGACATTAGTGGAATTCGCCTACAACAACAGCTACCATTCGTCAATTCTAATGGCACCGTATGAGACTCTTTATGGACGAAAGTGTCGATCTCCGTTATACTGGGATGAGGTAGGAGAAAAGAAGGTCTTGGACCCAACAGTTATCCCATGGATGGAGGATGCTCAAGAAAAGGTCAAGTTAATCCGTTAGAGACTCCAAACTGCTCAAAGTCGCCAAAAGAGCTACGCGGACAACCGAAGAAAAGATTTGGAGTTTGAAGTTGGAGATCGCATTTTTCTTAAAATTATACCCCTGTGAAGTGTTACGATGGGTAGAGGAAAGAAACTTCAACCAAGATTTGTAGGACCTTACACGATACTCCAACGAGTTGGGAAAGTTGCATACCGGCTTGAGTTACCGCCGAGCTTGTCTCGGATACACGATGTCTTCCACGTGTCAATGCTCAAGAAATACTACCCTGACCCGACTCATATTGTGCAACCAGAGGAGATTGAGATAGATGAATCCCTTACCTACGAGGAGAAACCTGTACGTTTACTAGATCGAAAGGTGAAGGAGCTGAGAAGTAAACAAATTCCATTAGTGAAAATCCTGTAGAAGAACCACGGAGTCGAAGAAGCGACCTGGGAGATGGAGGAGGATATGAAAAAGAAATACCCTAAACTGTTTGTGGATCAAGGTGAGAAATTTCGAGGACGGAATTCTTTTAAGGGGGAGAGAGTGTGAGAGCTCGAAATTTTCTTATTTTCTAGGCATTTATTTTAGTCTTTTGCGTATAATTTCCGTATTTTCTTTCTTATATGAAAATTCTGGGAATTTTTATGAGGACGTATGATTTTTACATTTTTTTCCCATATAAGTTATTTTCTGTGTTAAAGGTGGTGTACAGTGGATGTGGGACCCACTAGTGCGATAAGTGCGGTAAATGTGGTTCATTTGGAGAAGCTCTGTATACAAGGATTATATTACATCGTGTTATGAGATAATTAGGGTTTAGCTAGTTAATTAAGTCTTGTAAGACAAAAGAAATGAGATAAGCTTGAAATGGGCACATGTTGCATTGTGATTGGAGGTTGGCATTTGACTAGTCTTTCTTTACCTTTACTAAACTAATTTTGACCAAAAATCATCTTCCATTTCCTCCTTTTTGGCCGAGCAACAAGAGAGAAAAGAGAGAGAGAGCTTCTTCAATTTTCCTTCATTTCTAGCTTGAATCTTGCAAACCTACCGGTTAAATTCCAAATCTCTCCACAAAAGTGAGTTGCTAAGCTAGTTTAAGGTGTTGAGTGGAGCCATTTGTGAAAAACAAGCTCTAGTTGTCTTGTTTCTTGGAGTTGCAAAGGTGAGTTGTTAAATATCTTCCCTCTCATGTTACTAATGATCAATTAAGGATTTCTAGTGGTAGAGCATGTCATTTTGTGGATTATTTTGTGACTTATGGTTGAGTTGTTCAAATTTTCCTATTTATTGAGGAATTTTCTGTTTTATATAGTATCTTGTGGTTGACTATGGATTGATAGTCTTATATGAAGGAATTTGGAGCCTCTATATGCTTATTGTGGTTTATTGTGAAAATTTCCAGGTTTTAGAGGGATTTTAGGTTTTAGGGTTTCCCAAATGACCCTGTTCTGCCCGATTCTATTCGGCTAGGTTAGAGGCCGAATTAGCCTTTGGTTAAAACATGAAAGTTGTAGATAATGATGTTTTATAGTTTTCTAAAAAATTTCAACTCAATCGGAGCAAAGTAACCTGTGAAAAGGATAAAATACCCCTGCTGCCCTGTTTCTGTCTGAAACTGGTAATCAGCTTCTGTAATTGGTTAGTTTGACCGGGAATACTACTGATTTGGTTGTTGATGTCTTCTTAATAATTATAGCGTTGTATCTTAGATTTCATATGGCTTTGAAATCACTTGAATTGGAGTCGTATGTGCTGAGATATGATTGAATGAATCAGGACTGCTAGTTGAATTTCACAGTAAACTTCGAACTGGAAAATCTGGGGTTGTTTTGGTAACTTTGACCTAGATACATTGTAAACTGGACTGAGTAACCTTCATCAAAGTTGTACCCCTCTGTCTTAGCTTCGAAACGGTGTAAATTTCACCCCAATCCGATAAGTGTAGCTCCAGTTGTACCCGTTCCGCTAAATGACGTCAAAACTGTCTTTTGGTTTTAGGGCATAAACTTCATTTCTGGACTCTCCCTAGCTTGGTTATGCACTTATACATTCTATTGGGCCTTATTTTTGGTAGTGTGTGGATTTTCTTTGGCTCGTATTCGAGTCTTAATTGGGATATTCTTGTTGTATAGGTCGTACCCGTGATCCGACGCCTACGCCTGAAGCTAACTTGTGAATTTGCTTACTTACCTTGGTGAGTGTACCATTATATGGTCTAATGCTTAAATGATTGTGTATACTTGTTATGTGAACTTGAATGGCTTGACTGAGACGAAAGTGTACTTTATCACTCTCGATCTCTTATTTGTATTACTGTTATTGTCAAATGTGAAATTGTCTACATGTGTGATTTGACATGGCTGAGGGCTTTGCCCGACAACTTAACTGTGCTATCTAAGCTCATACCCCATTGGTCTTTAATCGAATCGAGCTGGCAAGGGCTTGGGCTAATCGATAAGGGACCTTGGGTTCACTGCAGTCGAGTGGAGTGTTAACTCCTCGACCTTATGGTGTACTCGAGTATTACCCTCTCTGTTACTGTGAGGTGTTCAGGCCCGGTAAGGGGGTGATCGGTGGAAGGGATACGGAGTAAAGTGGGGATCTACGGGATGTTCTTCTCTTCAAAGGTTGACGGAGTGTCAACGGGTTGGAGATCAAGTACGGCAAGTGGAAAATGGCTCTTGAGAGCCAATTGTATCCTTTTATTGACTTGTTTGTTTATGAGCTTTGGGATCATTATGTGATAAAAGGTGTTTACTGGTGTGTCTTGTTGGTACCTCACGAGCTTAAGCTCACCCTCGTTACTTTGTTTTCCTTACAGGGATATGAATAACTGTTGGGGGACTAAATTGTTTTGAAGCACGAGTTGAGTTAGTTTTCATATAGTTTGAATATATTTTTTTGTAAAGCTCCTCGATGGTTGGAAAAATCCTAAATGTACTTTGATCTGAATATCTTCCTTTTGATTTGTAAATTACAAACGTATGTGTATAACACTGTTAAACCCTGTTCATGTATCCTATTTGGTTTGGGAATGTTTCTCTAAGGTGTATGGTGACATCTACATTTGATTGGATTCTGGTTGGATAGTGACGTGGCGGTCACTATTCATTTGCGATTTCAATTTTTGTTTTCCATTTTGCGGGTTTTAAATCGCTTGAGCGCGCTAATATTTTTTGAAACATTTTAGATTATATACGACCGTCTTAGTAGTCCTGGCGAGAGTTGGGCAGGCAGTCCGCTAACCCCTTTTGTACGCCCTAGGGAATGGTGGGGCTATCACAGTTGTGTTGGTGATGAAACCCTATGGAATTACTAGATGGTATGGGCTGATTTTGGGACAATTAGTTGGAAAATTTTGAGGAAAAATTTCTGTTTGATGGCCGAACCTAAGAGCTGGAATTTCAGCTTTGAATTTTATATTTTCATGATGATTTTAAACTTGATTTTTGCTCAAGATACTCTATATTACTTTAAGCTACAAGGGTGTGCTGAAATTTGACTAAAAATCATGAGCTCAAGTGGGAAGATTGAGTCAAGTGTTGCTGACAATTTTTTCCCGCAGGTGACTTTGAGCAATCTTGGAAAATCTGTTATATCTTGGTATAGAAAAATCCAAATTAAGTTCTGCTTGTTGTGTTTGAAACTAGATTCATACGGCATTCTATCCTGAAAATTTCACAATTTTTCTCAAATCCTATGAATATCTATGATTTTCCAAATTTGACTAAATTTTCACACCTGCTTTGTTTTTCTACCTGATGAAGCAGCAACTTGAGACTGGAATTTGACTGATTTATGGATAGAATCTTACAAATGTATATTCTAGAAAATTGTAACCCTTTGAGTCTATTTTCCAACGGTATAAAGTTTATAAATTTTGAACTTAAGAAGCTTGCAATACGATTTTTCAAACAGTGTCGCGCAAAACTGGAGTAAATTCTGTTTTTCTAAAGTTGTTCTTGCTTCCATTTCCAACCTTAAGTTGGAGTTGTTAAACCATTTTGAGCTTGGTTTTATGATTGGAATGAGGAAATTCTTGGTTACTCATGTCTCTTGGGTCTAATGTTCTCTTTTCATTCCAAAACCATATTTGCATCGTTGCACTAGTAGTTACTTGGATTTTCTTTGGTTCGCCTAAGGTTTGAATGGTTGAACCATAATACTTTATTTTGGTTGTTCTTAGGGTTTGTTGGTGATCAAGAACATAACCTGGGGGCGAACTTTAGACGTTATTTTGCTTAAACTGATGAGTGTCAAGTGCATGTTTTTTGATATCTTGATTTGAATGATACCACATGTTATGTGTTGAATTCTGAACTTGATGAGGCGAGGGTGTACTGTATCGTACTCGTCCTCCCTTTCTTGAATGAACTTGTACTCGCTTGAATTTGATTGATCTGTACTTGTGTTTGTGCTTGTGCTTGTGCTTGACTTGTGAGTGCTGAACGGCAGCATGTACCACACTCAATCCGAGTGGGAGGTGCCTCTCATCCCGTCTCAGTACTTTTATTCTGATTAAGTCGATTGAAGAGTTATCTCGTCGACCCTAGTGCTAAGCGGTAGCATGTACCACACTCAATCCGAGTGGGAGGCGCCTCTCATCCCGTCTCAGTATCTCTTTCTTGATTAAGTCGAATGGAGTGTTATCTCATCGACCATACTTGTTCTTGTTTAAGTATACTCGAGTATTATCACCACTATTTCTATTTGGCGTTCGGGCCCGGTAGAGGGTGAAACGGTGGATAGGGATTCGTGTCAAATGAATTCTACGGACTTGTTATTTGCGTGGTTGACGGAGTGTCAACAAAAGAAAATAATATCCAAGATCGTAAAATGGCAAACTTGTGGATTAGCCCCTGAGAGCTCCTGTATCATTTTAATGAACGTGTTTTAGTCCTTTTGTGACTTTACGTGGAACTATTATTGTTATTCGGTGCATGTGCCACTTGAGTTGAATTATAGTACTTGTGTTTACTTGCTTGCTTGTTTTCTTGGCCTCACTGAGTGTTAGCTCATTCCTTTTAGTTTGTTTTCCTTAGCAGGCATTGGCAACGTGGAAACGGGAAAATAGACAGTTCGAGAATTGCCGTCTAGTTTTAAGTAACTTGCCATCCTAGTTGTACTTGGTAATTTGATTAGACGACTTAGATTTTATCATTTGATTGTATGTAGAAGTAGGGATAACTCGGAATATTGGATGGTCTATAATGTTTAACCATGAAGTTTTGATACTTACTTTAACGTTAATACTATTGGAGTTTTGGAATTGTTATTATTCTCTGAGATTCGTGAGTCAGTCCTGGCGAGAGTTGGGCAGGCGGTCCGCCAAACCCTTGGGTACGCCCTAGGGGAAGGTGGGGCTGTCACAAATAGTATTATGTAGTGCATGCATTAACACAATAAAAATAGATACTACTATAACAATGTATAAAAATAGAATAAAATTTATCCCTTTTTAGGGGTCACTAGGTTAGACGGTAAATTGGAATAAACCCCTTATTTGCTATTTGAATTAGGCCTATTGGAATAAACTTTTTGGAATGATATGTAAAAAACTAACCTTCCATTATTCCTAAACAGATTAGGAGATTTTGGATAAAACTCTCATTTGATTCTTTCATGATATAATCCTGGATACATCTATCCTCCACTTTTTCCAAATTAATGCCGCTGCTCTCTCTTTTCAAAACAATGCTAGTTCTTTCTTTTTTCTCCATACTCTCTCAACTTCTTTTTCAACAAATCTTTCATTGTCACATATTTTTTTATCACTTATTTAAAAGGGATAATTTCAGATACCTCCCCAGAGGTTTCTGACAGTCTCACTCTCCTCTCTTGTAGTTTCAAAAATATCACAAACATCCCCTGTCAGAATTTAGGTCCCATTTCTTACATCATCATGGCCAAAAAGACTTAAATACCCTCACAAGTCAGCTAATATTTTGTGATTATCAGGACAAATACATTCCAACTCACGTAATTACTTTTTTCTATGCTATATCTAATCTCCCTTTTGTGACAACCCCACCTCCCCCTAAGACGAACCAAAGGGTTCGGCGGACCGCCTGCCCAACTCTCGCCAGGACTACGGAGTCGAATCTCACAAACCCTATATTACGCGCGATGGAACCCAAACAAAATGAACAATTGGAGACCACCAAGACAAAATATAACTTACCAAACCATACGGTGATACGGAACTTCGATGAAACACCTCAACAAAAAAAACAGGAAAACGAAAACGAAAACGAAACGAAAATGGCCACGTCACAATCCGGCCGGAAGTTGGCCAAATTCAGGGCAATGGCTAACCTAAAATTTTTCCAAATGCCGCGCTCGCCCGATCCCCCAATGGTTACAAGAAACGTTCACCAAAGTCATAGAAGCATAACATCTCAAAGGAATACACTTTTAAAAAAAACAAGGTTAAATACCTATATACATCGGAGTCTTGAACAAATTAACTAAAGTACAAGCCAAAGTATTCATACTATTCAAAATACAATTAGGGTTTCGGTTGCAAAAGAGCTTAACAAAAGAACCTATACACTAGCTCGACCCTTTCTTCCAAAACCACGATTTCAAAGTTTGTCCCCTGTAAGGAAAACAAAGATAACGGGAAGGGGGTGAGTTTACGCTCAATGAGGTACCAAAATAATAGCAGTCAAGAATCATGGAACTTCATGTTCAATTAGTCACATGTGCCTATCAAATAGGAAATTAAATAAACACTTTAGATAGAAAGGATACAGGTGGCTCTCGGGAGCCCAAAGTTCCTATTTGCAGTACTTGATCCAAACCCGTTGACTCTCCGTCAACGTATAAAGAACAACCATATCTGTAGACCCCACTTTACACCAAATTTCGTCCACCAAACATACCCCTTACCGGGCCCGCACACCTCAACAGAAACATAAGTGGTAATACTCGAGTATACCGGAATCAAGAGTCTCAATACCCAAAGATTCCCAGAAACGGACTACCGTGGTTCGTTATCTAATCGACCAGGCCCTTGCCGGCTTGACTCGAGTAACTAGCCACAGGATTTGAGCTCAGAGGTCACAGAATAGTCGTTGGACTCAACCCTCCAAACGACAACAGATTAAGCACAGATAACAGAGTCAATTGTACACAGTAAATAGGCATACAGATACGAGAACGAGTGTGATAAAGTACATCCTCGTCTCAACCAAAATAAACGGATAGTACAGTCATTCAAATCACAAATTGCATGTACAGGAACCAAGTTACGCAACAAATGAGGGGAGTGGTACACTCACCAGTTCCAGTACAGATACTTCAAAAGTTTTCACCCAAAGTGGCTTTAATCGCCAAGAAACCCTAAAATAACCAAGATAGAACAATTATAGTTCGCACATCCACAAACCCAGTAAATGGAATGCATAAATGAGGCTCGACTACAAGTCGTATGCCTTTCCAGGTTAGGTACTAGTACAAAAGAATAAAAATGTGACTTTTGAGCAAAAGATGACAGTTGGTCTTAGGGATACAAACAACCCCCAAAACCCTTTATTTTTACCAAGATCAACTCAACTTGAAGGAACCACCCGGCCTAAACAATTGGACATCACCTCCCCTTAATTGATACTTTTCCAGCCATCATGGCTTCATTTTTTCTCCAATCAGCCCAATTCAACACATAAGTATATTCAATACCATAACTCTTTCACTAGGTTTAAAGTCACCCAAATACAAGGCAATTCGAGCAATGCAACCATCGAAATCCAAGTTAGAAGCTAGAACTAGTTTTAAAAACAAATAGCTAAGCAACAGGTTTGACATCTACCGGCGTTTTGGTCACAACTGCAGCTACGCTTATCGGATTGAGGTAAATTTTATGGCGTTTCGAAGCTAATACATATACCTACATTTCTTATGAAGGTCTCCAAAGCTAAAACATGCATTTTCAGGGTCAAAATTGAAATCTCCACGAAAACAGAAAACTGTCCGCGAAACAGGGCTTATGGGCAGTCAAGGGTATTTCCGTCATTTCACATGATACAGTTCTCCGATTGAGCTGATATTTTACAGGTAGATAGCTAACGCAATTACCTACAACTTTTATGTTTTGAGCAAAGGCTGATTCTGTGAGAACCTTGAATTTTACAGTTAAATATCAATGCATACTTCAATTTCACTTTTATTTAGCATTCGTATTCCTTAATTTTTTTCTAGTATTACTTTCACTCGCTTTTATATACTAGTGCATATTTCATTCGTAGTTCTTATTCTAATCTACAACATTATTTCATTTGTTTTAAATAAGTAAATAAAAATAATTTTCGTGTGCAAAATAATATAACGGTGCTAACTATTAAAGCACTTAGCTTTGCTACACTAAGTTAATAATTCTTGAGTTATATTAAGTTTACTCCTTCAAAATAATTCCTTAATTTTTGTTATATAGCTAATTCTAATTTCGAATAAGGTTAAGTGTAGTTAGAAATCTTAATATTTTTATGCAACCGATAAATTCTAGATAAAAACAATACAAGTATTCTAAACATACTTAAGACGTAAAAATTTCGATAATCAAAGCCTTGCAAGATTAGCGAAGAATTAGGCGTTCAAATCACATTTGGGGATAATTTTTGGAGCTAAGTTAGAACTAAGGACTTAAGTGGATAATAGGAGGAGAAGTGAAAAGACCAAACTACCCCTCACAATGTCACAAAATTACCCCACGGCCATAACCATTCCACGCACCGCCAAACACTCCCTCGGACACAATGATCTTGCACCTCTCCATCCGGCCAATGCTCTTCTTCACCATCAGCGCACTCAATCCTCGCCAACACTCCACCTCCACATTGTTATCATCGACCGAGAGTGAAGGAAGGTGAGCTGCACCATATAGCCGAGAGTGAGGGAGGAAGCTGTGAGCTGCAATTCCATTTCTGGTTCTGTCCGCAAGTATCGAAGAGGGAGGAGAGGAGGAGAAACTGTGAGCAAACTTTCCTCTGCATTCTCCAAGCTCAGCCGGTTGCTATCCAGCTTCCACCATCACCAGCTGCACCCACTACAACCTAACCAGAACCAACTTACCTGTGCGTGAGGAGAAGAGCCGAGAGAGAGGGATAGACTTCAGCATCCTGTCGAGTGAGTGAGCATCTTGTGAGGTAAATTTCTGGACTGTAAAATGGTTATCCAGAGGTAGTATAAGCAAGCTTTGGACTTGCATGTGAGGATTTTAAGCTCGGATGATGTAATTAGCCATGTGATAATTTGATGTTAAGCTACCAGAAACTGGTTTGGAAGAGAAAGTGGTACTGCCGTGAGTTTGAGCTGGGATGTTGTAGCTTTAAATTGTTATTTGTGGGATGATCAATGGTTGTATTTGTGTATTAATCACCTGAAAACAAGATGATAAAGTCATGCATGAATTTAACTAGCTTGAATTACACTGGAAAATAAGATATGAAACAGAATTCTTCATGCAAGCTCATCCGAGTGTAGTTGCACAAAGTTCTGGAATTATGAATATATTTTGCTGCTGCCGAGCTGATTTCTGGTCTGATATGTTAGCTAATTAACTCAGCAATTGTGCATGTGAGAATTAAGGGCAAAATAAAAGACTTTAACTGAAGAAAATATTGGATGATGAACTAAGGAGCTTAGAAAATTCTGTTTTGATGGAAATGATTCTGTCGAGAGAATGGTTTGGAAATGCAACTGAAATTCTGTTTTCCTGTGACAACCTGAGCACTCAAGTGTAATTAGCCGAGTGAAACTTAATGATTAAGATGTTTAGGACCCTGCATGTTAATTCTATGAAGTTGATTTATGAATTAAGGAACTTAGGAAATTCTGTTTTGATGGAGAAAATTTCTGCCGTGACTGGTTAAGAAATGATTTGCTTAATTTGCCTAATCTTGACGAGCTGTGGTTATAATCCTAACTATCCAAGTGAAGATAAAATGCTTAAGGGCCTGCATGTTGAGTTACACAATTGGACAATGAAACTAGGAACTTGGAAAATTCTGGTTTTGTGAACTGGAATTCTTGTGAACTGAAAATTTCCGAGAACTTGAATTTGATATTTAATTCTCAATCTGTCTTATGGTGATGATATGAGTTGATATATACGATTAGCTAGTTAACAACATGTTAATTGAAGTTTGCATGAGGTCTTGTAGCTTGGCTAACCAAGAAAATAAAATGAAAGCAGAAAAATTGTTTCATGAATGGTCATCCGAGACTAGTGGATATAATTTCTGGATTTTCTGGATGATTTTAGTTGCCGAATGAATCTGGTTTTGAAGTGGAACTTTTTAATAACTAGCTAAGTGTTTACATGCTGGATTTGAGTACCTAACACCCTGTTTAAACCAAAAGAAAATTTGATCTAAAGCATCTTAGTTGCTGGAAAATTTTGGAAGCCGCAAGGTTGAGCTAAAAATTTCAGTTTGTCTTTTGAAAATTTTATCGGTTTCTGGAATTTTATTTTATTTTTTCCATGGAATATAATGGGTTGAGATACATAATAGTTGTAAGTTTTAAGTTGTTTAGCAATCAAATAATTGATAAATTTGAAGATGGAACCAGAAAAGTTGGTATATACATCCTGGAATTTCTTTTGTGGTAGCCGAAGGGTGAGTTAGATCCTTAGCTTGGTTTTTAAATTTTTCCCTGAATATTGATGGATGGGAATGTCTGGAAATTGTTGTCTTGGAGTTCTATAAGAAATGTATGGATGGTTTGAATAAAAACATTTTGGTGTTAAAAGAGAAAAAGGAGTTTTTCATAAGTGAAAAATGACATTTCAGATTTTCGGATGTCCCTGACCAGTTTCAGTAAAATGCTTATATTTTGGTGTAGAAAAATCCGTTTAAGGTGCCGTCAGTGGCATTTGAAACTAGAAACATAGGCCTTTGTTCTGTAAAAATTTCGTATTTTTCCTCCATGCGGACTGCTATCTGTGAACCCTCAAAGTAGACTGTTTTGTACGAATGTCCTGTTTCTTCGTGAAAATGAATTTGGATTTGGATTGAGATTTTAGTTTATTTGTGGTTTAAATTCTCGATTGAATTGTGGTTGGGAGTAATTGGTGTTGTCAAGGGCTAATGATTGATGAAGCCCTTGGCCATTTGAATGATTTTATAAGTATTACTGGGTGATGAAATGTAATTGCTAGAATGTCTTGGAGGCTTTACTTTTATTTTTATTTGCTTATGATGGGCTTGCTGAAACCAAGTGCTAATGATTGATGAAGCCTTGGTTGGTCATTTTATTTTATTCAGAAATGCACTTGTTGAAATATAGGGCTAATGATTGACGAAGCCCTAGTAATTTGTTATGTGATTTTTGTCATATTTTGATCCATAATATGATTTCAAAATGGAGTCGGAGCTGTGGAAGTCGATCCGACCTTGCGAACTCGAGTAGCTGCGATCAAAATTAATCAAAAAATATTTTCCAGCTAGTATTATATTATAAAAACTCCATATCTAGGGTTTTGCCTAAAACTTTCCAACTCGATAATTTCCTTTAGCTCAAACTAGCCTTGATAGCTATAGTAAATAAGTTAAATAGCTTTTGGAAACTCTAAGTCTTATTTTAATTCTTTTCTTTCTTTAAGCTTTGCACTTGGATAGTTAACTATAGGAAAAGTTCCAAAATACGAACTTTATCAATTTTAGTGAAAAGCTTGGGAGACTTGCTCGGCAAGAAACCCTATTTTAAGAAAAATAGTTTTTAAGGATAATTTTTGCAAAAGCCGTAACTTTAGGGAAATGTTCAAAGTAACTTTCTAACATTGTTGTTGAGAGATTTGTCGACTTATTTCAAGAAAATGATACTAGTTACCCTTTATAAGGAAGAGAAACTTACAGAAAACTATAAGAAACATTTCTTCTAAGTTTGTCAAGTTTCAACCTAAGTAGATTCCTAATTTTTCTAAAGGTAGTAAACTAGTAGTATATTAAGTATACCTCAGCTTGTATAAGATTAAAAACTGAATAGAAACTTATAGTTTCAAAATTTGGTTTTTAGGATTTTGCGAGGACGCGGAATTCGATTCTCAACTTGATATCTGAACTCCACTCTTGGTGAGTGTCCCTGCCTGTTCTACGCTTACCTGTTTAAAGTACTTTCTTGACTTGATATCTGATAATTTGCAAAACTGGTTTTTGATCCATCGAAGTGAGCTGTGTGTACTTTATCGCACTAACCGTTCGAGTGGTGACTTGTGCAAAAACATTTTTCTCCTGAATCCTTGATTCTAGATGTAGTTGCGTCGTTGGGTGAATCCCTCGACTTCTGTATCCAACTACCCTAAATCTAAACGTAGTTACGTTGTTGGGTGAATCCCTCGACGCATGAATCTAACTACAGTAATGTCGTTGGGTGAATCCCTCGACCAATCATCTACGGGTATATCTCGAGTATACTGCGTCCTTAGTCGGCGAGCGGGCCCGGGACAGGGGTATGAATGGTGACGGGTTAGGATTAGAATGAGTGGATCTACATGGACTATAAGTAGTGAGATTTGACGGAGGGTCAACTACGATGAATGGTGATCAAGCGAGGAAAATGGCTCCTGAGAGCCCCTGTATCCTACCTTGTGTTGTTATACGCTTTCTTAATTGTTTAATTTGTTTAATTTATTACTCGCTGTTTGATTTACGTGACTGCATGTTTTGGGGCACCACTGAGCTTTAGCTCACCCCATGTTTATTTGTTTTCCTTACAGGATGGGAAGATTGAAAGTATTTGAGCAGTTTATATTTCCTATGGTTGTACTTGAACAATTTGAATGTAATTTTCGGTTTGTAATGAATTCTACGTTAAGTATTGTATCTTTTATTTTGATTGCCACTTGAAGCTGGAAAAGTGTAATCCCTAATTCTAATACTCAGTTTATATGTTTGTGTTGGTATAGTATGTCCTAAACCTTTGCGAGCGACGTGTGAAATATTTAAGAACCGTCGATTGGCTAAGTTATATGCTGTTATCTCTGAAGTTAATGTGGTGGTAGAAATTGATTTGTTTCGGAAGAATCATTATTGTAATAGCTTAGGTTAATCATCGGAAGGTTTTAGGTTAGAATGCTTGCGTGAGTCCTGGCGAGAGCTGGGCAGACGGCCCGCCAACCCTTTGGTTCGCCTTAGGGGGAAGTGGGGTCGCCACAGGTGGTATCAGAGCCTAGGTTAGAAAAGTTATTTGAGAGATATACTATACGAGTTAGAAATCCCGATCCTTCTAGAAGTAAGAATTGAGACCATTAGATACACCTTAAGGAATGCCGATTTAATTAGCTATTTAAGTTCTAACCTCTAAGTTTCAATTCTTTTGCAGGTATGGAGAATGGTAATGGACACGCTAATGGTAGTGGGGCATCTAATGGGCATATAGAGCCTCTTAGGTCCATCTCCTATAGGGCACGAGGCGGAGGAGCTCATATACGTTACACCCCAGCTGATAGGCATCCTCGGTGTCAGTGTAAGGCCACCTATGCCTACCCCAATGAGCTAGTACTATCCCTGGATGATGAGCGTCGCCAGCTGAGGGACGCTAACTTCACTTTGTCTCAGGATATAGAGGAGCTGAGTATTATGGTGGACACTCAGTTCGACCGCATAGCGGAGTTAGAGCAGAGGGTAGCAGCGGAGCATGCTAGGCTGGAGGCTGCTCGCGTCGAGATAGCGCGTCAGAGCTCGAGGGTGACTCGATTGGCCGAGAGGATGCGTGATAGGAGTATCGGTATCAGGGCTGATGCCGCGATGATGATAGATGAGGCCACGAGTATCCTTCAGAGTGTCGAGCAGGAGGACCCGGAGGAGGATCCAGAGGAGAACCCGGAGGAGGATCCGGAGGAGGATCCAGAGGAGGACCCGGAGGAGGATCCGGAAGAGGACATAGCTCCTGATAGCCCTGCTGAGGGTTAGGATTGGATCGATTTGACCATATTGGATATGTAGGGTTAGAATAGGGGGACATTAGCTAGGTCATCAAGTTTTGTCTAGGTGGATGACTTGCTTCCGAGGCACCATATCCCTAATTTTTGTTTAAGGGATTATTTGTATGTATTTTTGCTAGTTATGTGCCCTACTTTTGGAAATGCCCCAACTTGCTATCTGTATGACTTTCACGCATGAATATATGTTAATGTTTTATTTACTTTTCTCTCTAATTCTAAGTTGATTTTAGCTACAAAAGGAATAACAACAGTTATAAATAAGCAAACAATTTCCCTAATTGTCTTATCCCTTCCATATTAGGCATAACTAAACCATGGATCGCCAAGTGATAGGAAGGAGCCGTGGGAGACCCACTAGACAACACCCGGAAGCGGGTGGTGATAGGGAACCCGAGGTCAATCCAGACCAAGGGCAAGAGGGCGGGGCCGGAGACGGAGTGGCCACCGCTATTAACCGTATCACTGACGTCCTAGAGCGCTTGACCGAACATCAAGCTGCTGGACCAGTGTGTCATCCAGGAGGCCCAGCCGATTCTGACGATCGGGCACTAGAGAGGTTCCTGAAGTTTGGACCTCCTAAGTTCTACGGAGGACCTGAACCTGAGATAGCTGAGGGATGGTGGGAGAGAATCTCCGACATCTTCGCAGCTTTAAACTACACAGAAGAGCGGCAGGTAACTTTTGCCGCATTCCAGTTTGAGGGAGCTGCTCGCTCCTGGTGGAACTTGGTCCGGACTAACTGGGACAGGAATCATACTCCAAGGACTTGGGCAAACTTCACAAGGGAGTTCAATGCCAAATTTCTTCCACCGCTCATCCAAGAAAAGAGGGAGGATGATTTCATAAAATGTAAGCAGGGGGCGATGAGTGTCGCCGAGTATGAAGTCCAGTTCACCAAGTTATCTCGATTTGCTCCTGAATTGGTAGCCACGGAGCAAAGGCGAGTCAAAAGGTTTGTGCAGGGTCTGAATGTAGAAGTGCAGGAAGGTTTAGCTGCCGTGAGGATAGATACTTTCGCGGATGCCGTCGAGAAAGCCCAGAGAGTGGAAGTAGCTAGGGCTCAAGTGAAATCTTTTCAGGCCAAGAAAAGATTTGCTCCTAGCAGCAGTCGGGAGCCGACGTATGGCAATGCTCCACCGGCCAAAGTGGGCCGAGGAACCATTGGAGTGAATAGTCCTGGAGCACCACGAGGCGCCTACACAAGAGGAAACGGGGCCAGGAATGCGGGAGGACGAAATAACGGAACCAGAGTGGGACCGATTGGAAGGGGACAACCTAGGAATACCTCGCAGGGAGGTCAAGCAATAGTTCCCCAAATGAACTGTGCATTTTGTAAGAAACCTGGCCATACTATAGATGGTTGCTGGAAGAAGCTAGGGAAGTGTTTGAGATGCGGCAGTAGCGAGCACCAAATTGCTGGATGTCCCAAAATGCAAGGTGGGACTACCCCAAACGCTAGACCAAACACCTCTGGAGGAGGCCGGCCGACAGTTCCTGCCCGAGTGTATGCTATAGGTGACCAACCTGTACCTGAATCCTCGGAGGTGGTGGAAGGTACACTTCCGATTTTTCACCGATTAGCTAAAGTATTAATTGACCCTGGTGCAACCCATTCATTCGTAAACCCATCTTTTATGTCTGTAATAGATGTGCAACCTGTTAGATTACCCTTCGATCTTGAAGTTAAGACACCCATGGGTAATAAGAACGTAATCACTAGTCTGGCTTATAAGAATTGTGAATTCTGGATTGGTGAGCGTAAAATGCTAGTGGATTTGATCAGTCTGGACATAAAAGGTTATGATGTTATAATAGGAATGGATTTTCTAGGCCATCATCATGCTAAACTTGACTGCCGAGCGAAAGTGGTGGAATTTTGTATACCTGGTGAAGCAACCCTGAGGTTAGACGTCAAGGATAGGTTAGCATCATCTGCTATGATCTCAGGAATTCGAGCAAGGAAAATGTTGTCTAAAGGAGCGCAAGGTTTTCTAGCCTTTTTGATAAACGCTCCCAGTGATCAAGTGAAGCTGGAGGATGTACCAGTGGTACGGGAATTTCCGGATGTCTTTCCCGAAGAGCTAAGGGCTCTACCACCGGAAAGGGAAGTGGAATTTAAGATTGACTTGATGCCTGGAACGGCTCCAATTTCTAAGACCCCGTATCGAATGGCTCCTGCCGAGCTAAAAGAATTGAAAATTCAATTACAGGACTTGTTGGAGAAGGGTTTTGTGAAGGAAAGTGATTCACCATGGGGAGCACCCGTCCTATTCGTGAAGAAAAAAGATGGAAGCTTGAGGTTATGTATTGATTACCGAGGGTTAAATGAGGCTACAATTAAGAATAAATACCCTCTACCATTGATTGATAGCTTGTTCGACCAACTGCAAGGGTCAGTGGTCTTCTCTAAGCTGGATTTAAGGCAATGGTACTATCAGTTGAAGATCAAGAAGGAAGATATACCTAAAACTGCTTTTAGTACAAGATATGGACATTTTGAGTTTGCAGTCATGCCTTTTGGATTAACCAATGCACCAGCTGCTTTCATGGACCTGATGCAGAGAATTTTTAAGAAGTATCTGGATCAGTTTGTAGTGGTTTTCATAGATGATATCTTGATCTACTCCAAGACTCGAGAGGAGCATGCTAAGCACTTAGAGGTGGTTTTGCAGATACTAAGAGAACATAAGCTGTATGCCAAATTCAGCAAGTGTGAGTTTTGGTTGACTGAAATATCTTTTCTAGGGCACAGAGTTTCTGAAGATGGAATTGCCGTGGATCCGGCAAAAGTTGAGGCCGTTATGAATTGGAAACAGCTAGAAACTCCAACTGAAGTTAGAAGTTTCTTGGGTTTAGCAGGTTATTATAGGTGATTTATCCAGGATTTCTCGAAAATTGCAGGACCTATGACTGAGCTAACCAAGAAAGGGGCCAAGTTTGTCTGGACTCCGAAGTGTGAGTCAAGTTTCCAGGAACTAAAGAAGTGGTTAACATCCGCTCCCGTTTTGGTTTTACCTGATGGGGGTGAAGGTTATGCTGTGTATTCTGATGCTTCCAGAGAAGGTCTGGGATGTGTCTTAATGCAAATGGGTAAGGTAGTTGCCTATGCTTCTAGGAGATTGAAACCCCACGAACAAAACTACCCAACTCATGACCTAGAACTAGCTGCAGTAATTTTCGCCTTGAAGAAATGGAGAAACTACTTGTATGGCATGACTTTTGAGGTTTATACGGACCATAAGAGCCTCAAGTACTTGTTTTCCCAAAAGGAGCTAAATTTGAGACAAAGGCGATGGGTAGAATTTCTGGAAGATTATGACTGCTCGATTAATTACCATCCAGGAAAAGCCAATGTGGTGGCTGATGCTCTAAGTATGAAGGCCCAAGTAGCAGGGTTAATGGTAAAAGAGTGGGATATGTTAGAAGAAATAAGTGGTTGGAACCCTCGCTTGGAGAAATTGAAGGTTTTATTTGGAAACTTATCATTGAGGTCACCGTTACTAGAGCGTATTAAGGAGACCCAGAAAATGGACCCTATGATTCGGAAGAATCTGGAAAAAGTGCAAAAAGGGGAAACCCTAGACTTCAAATTAGGGCCTGAAGGGGTATTGAGGTTTCGAGATCGAATTGTGATTCCGGCAGATGAGGAGCTAAGGAAAGGAATTCTAGAAGAATCACATCGGTCGAAGTATACTATACACCCAGGTGTGACCAAGATGTATCATGATGTGAAGGGATTATACTGGTGGTGTAGACACCAAATTTTGAATAATTTTATGTAGCCATCTATTTCATGATTCTCATTTTAGATTGCCTGCATTTTAGTTCGTTATTGTGTGTTTTGCACTATTAGTTGTTATGTTATTTTAGTTTTACTCATTTTCGCCCTTTTAGTTGATCTATTTCATTTGCTATTTATTCTTGTTTGCTTTTACTTTTAGTTTTTAGTTTTAGCTTTTAATTTTAAAATTAGCATAGAGTTTTTAGAAAAAAGAAAAGGAAGACATCAAAAATATGTTTTAGTCATTTTGTTTTTATTCAATGCTTTCTTGAAAGAGAAATGAAAATGAAAAATCACAAAAAAAGGAGAAAAGAGAAAATTAAAGGAAAAGGGGAAAAATAGGCTTTAGTTGGATTGGAAAAATGAAAAAAAGAGAAAAAAGAAAAAAGGGAAATTCGTTCACAAAAATATGTTTATTTCTTTAAATTCAATCTTTGGGCACTTTAGTTATTTTTATTTTGAGAAAAAGAAAATGAATGAAAATGAAAAAAAGAAAATGTAGAAAAAGATTGAAAAATGGCCATTTTTAGTTGTTTAGTTTTTTTGTTTGTTTTCATCATTATTAGTATTATTATTATCATTACCTGGTTTGTGTAATTTCGTTATTATTATTATTTATATTTTATTTCATCATTTCTGTAATTATCAAGTTGTTAAAAAAAAAAAATTTATTATCGCAGCATGCACGCTGCAATTTTTTGCAGCGTGCGAGGTACAACTTCAATAGCCTTTGGAGGGCTGGATGTGAGGGCCTGTCCTTGTCCCTCATCCTCACCTTTCAAACAAGGGTTTAGGAGTTTGGGAGGATCCGTATAAATAGCAAAAGAAAGCTACAGCCGCACAGGGAGAACGGGGTAGAGAAAGGAAAAAAGCTACGGGCTTCATTGGAGAGCTAACGAAAAGAAAAAAACTGAGCAAAGGGAGAAACTGAGAGGGAGTCTGGACGGCTGAGGTTGAGAAGAAAGATGAACGGCTAGAAAAGACAGGAGGGCTGAGGAGATGAGAGTGAGGCGGCTGTGGGGGTAGGAAAAAACAGAAAGGCTGCGGAGAGTTTGGAGAGGAAACTGAGAGAGTTTCTGTGAGAAGGGCAAGGAAACTGGGAGTGGCGGCAGAGGTTCAAAAGACGGAGAACTGAACAGAGAGGAAGGGGGGAGCATCGGAGGGGCTGGCAACGCAAAACTGGAAATCGAGTGAAAAGAAAGAGAAGGGAAACGCGACAGGGAGAGAAAAGAGAGAGGGCTGGAGAAGAAACTAAAAAGAAACGAAGCAAAAGGGATTCAGAGAAGAAAGAGGCCAGAACGTCAAGCCCGCGTTTTCTTCACCAAGAGTCTGCAAAAGTTCATCTTTTTCAATCTCTGGTGAGAGCTCTTCAATCTCTTACAGAGGTCTGCTGCAGATTCAAGTCCAAAGGCGATGAACAGGTAACTTTCGAATCTTTTTTTGTTTTTTCCCTTGCCTGCTTCCGTTTCATACAGGGGAGCTGTAGAAGTTTTATTGTGAAGATTTGTTTGAATTGCTGATTGGATTTTCTTTTTTTATGATGGTTTGTTGTTTTAAAATCAGAACCCTGAAGTTTTGACATGTTAACAAAGAAAAACCTGCAGTCAAAACCAGAAAATTGCAGACGGAAATAGTGAAAAAAATGGCATGCTCTGTGCCTATTTTTGAAATGTTCGTTGTTTGTTCGGATGTCAAAGCTCTCTGTTTTTGTTGCTGAAGTTTAGCCTAATCAAGGTCTATGATTTGTGGTCCAGTCATGCATGACTGTTTTAAGTTTTTTGCTTTCCATCCTTGCTGCATTTTAAGTGCCTGAACCGAGAAGCTTATAAAGTTTGCGTCACTTGCTGTTTCTTTTGCTGCATTTCGACCTGGTCATTTCGGTTTAGAGTGTTTGTTAACAACTTGGGTTAAGAGCTGTAATATTCGGTTTAAGAGGGTAAAATTGATAGGTTTCATGGGCATGAATATGTTCTAGCTGAGAAGGAAATATTGAAGAAAGAATGGTGGCTGGAGTTTGTAGAAATACATGAGTTACTTCACAATTTTTGCATCAGTTTCTGTTTAAGTTTTACTTGTTTGATGCTGAAGTTGTGTGTTGTTTGTTGAAATCAAAGTTATACGTTGGTTCGAGAGAGTGTGGTTGAGGATAGCATTGGGTTTTCTGAAATCTGTGGCCAAAATGCAGCAAGGGGAAGTTGCTGCATTTTTTTTCCTTTCTTTCCTTTGCCGCGTTTCCTGTCCCTTAATTACTGGTTGAGTTTTTGCACTTCAGTGTCATGTTTGAGGGAAGCAAGGGAAGGTTGAATGCTGAGTTTGCATGTTGAAATGTTTGGAGCATGTTCGAGCACTGAGATTTCTTTTGCTGCATTCTGTTTCGGTTGCATCCCGTTGCTGCATTTTGTTTTTTTTTTACTTCGGGCAGCTATCATTCCAGTTTCTCTGTTTTGATCTTTGCAAGAGAGGTGGAATGGCTGGGTTGATTTACAATTGGAAAGTTTGTGTCTTGTGATTGATTTTCATTGGTAATGTTAAAGATGGCATTGGAACACAATAGGTTGCAACAAAGGTATTAGCTGGAATTTTGCAGAAGCCTTGTATCTACGTAAATTGCATGAAAATTGCATGAAATAGTTTTCAAAAATTAGGCTTTGACCCCTCAAGTCTCCCCTTGTTCTACTAGGACTCAATCAATTGAATAACTTCATCAATTTGGTCCTTGGCAATTTTAATTCTACATTTTCATCACTTGTTTGTTTTAATTAATTACTATGCTTTGTTTCAATTGCACTTAATTCATGATTTTATGGGCTTTATGACCAAGTGAGCTTGTGTTTGCCTATTTTTCCAAATAAATTGGTACCTTGACCATCTCTTTTATTTTGGAGGATAAATGAGTGATTTCACTTCATTGGGGCCCAATTGCAAGGGAGGTAACCTCTATCTCCTTGATTTTCATTTCTCCTATGTGATCCAACGTGCTAAGTGTGAATTGCATGTCTACGTTGCTTTCCTTGCCTTTCTTTAATTCCTTTCATTTATTTCATTTACTTTTGCCTTTTATTTAAGTATTTCATTATGGGGTATGTGTACACCTCTTGGCTTGTAATAGATAGGGCTTGGATGAGCATTCGATGAAGACCTGTTGAAGACATGTGCCTAGCTAGCAAATGTAATAGTTAGGGCTTCAATTGCTTTATGTGTCTTGCATGCTTAGTTGCTATGTGTTAATTTGCTTTATTAGGTTCTTGCATCTAGTCGAGCATGCTAATTGTTATGTGCTATGTGTTTATGGGTGTTTGGCATGTCTAATCGCTTTCCATAGCCATGAATGAATGTGATGGATGAATGTACGTCACCACACTAGTCCAATGCTAGTTGTGGCTCATTATTTCATTAGGAATTCATAGAAAAGGCTAGTCCAACGCTAGACCCAATAGGCCATCCCCTTTTGTTAGTGCATATTTGCATGTTCACTACATGTCATGCATTTTTCTTAGTTTTATCATTGGCATGCTCCTCGAACCCTTTTTTCCCCTCATTTTTAGGTTTTGCATCTCATACTAGTTATAGGGCTCATTTGCTTGAGAGTCCCCTTTCGATAAGGGAAACGAGCGAGTGTGGCTACTCGATAGCCTTAGCACGCTAGTTTTGCCTTCTAATCAAAGGGAAGATTAAGTCACAAAGTTAGGACTCCCCGTTCCCGTCTTGATGCATTCCTATAGGATTCATGCATTCTATTCATTCACTATCACATACACTTACTTTATATTCTAACCCTTTTTCCACATTCTCACTTCACACTACTTTCACACTACTTTCTACATTCTCTCTTCACACATGCACCTTATGGCATTTTTCACCTTATTATTCTTTACTTACTTTACCTTGCAAAGACATTTGCACACCTCCACTTATATCTTATTACTTTTATCATTTTTCTCACTTCACACAAACTCACACTTTCACATGGCATGCATTCCACTCATTTTACGTCATTTAGGATTACGTGTGACCTCTCCAAAGGATCATTATTGGGCTTCACAATTAATATGATTGGCACCACTCAACCTTTGAAGAGAAATTTCCCCCATGTCCCCCTAGGTCTAGGTTTTTTGCATTCATATAGACATATCCAACACGCGATACATACCTTGGGTAGAAAATTTAGGGAAAATTGGTTTAAGTCACGCAACTAGCCTTGGCTAGGTCGAAGGGGTGCCTTGGATTTTTATCCTTGCCTTCCCCTTCGTCAAATGTGACCCCCGATCCCTCTTTTGGTTACGTAGACCCAAAAGTTCTCTAAAAGGGTTTATTTACTTTTCAAAAACAAAAATCATTTTTGGGTGACTTGGTACACCCTAACTCTATACCAAGTGGCGACTCCATTTTTGATACAAAAAACCCTTTTTGAACTTTATATGGCCAAACCGTCGCATTATTAAGTCCCATGGCCTTTATTTTCATTTTTCACACGTTCACATATTCCACACTACTCACACCACACATCATCACATCAAAAAGTGGGGCGCGACAGTTGGCGACTCCACTGGGGACTTCCTAAGTGGGTCCGAGCATTTGACTTAGCCATTCGTTTCCTTTTTCTACCCTTTTTATGTATAGCATGTGGATATTAGGATTGCATTTTTCATTTTTAGGACTTTTTGTCTTATGTACGTAATCAAATCCCTCGACTCACGAATGTATATTTGAATGAATGTCTACTTGTTATCTCGCGCTTGCATTGCATTTTGGGAGGTATGGGTCACCCTAGAGCCTCGCGTTGGTTCTTGACACTTCCCCTCCAAACGAGCACTAGCATACGAGCATACGCTTTATTTCTTTTATCCCTTTTATTTTTCTTTAGTGGCTTGTCACGCCACTCTACCCTATTAGGATTAGGTGACTCACTTGGACATGTGATCACGACACGATGTGTGTGTAGCATGTTCCAATGGGTCACTCAATCTTCCACTTAAAGCTATTGGTTGATAGCCCTTAGCTTTTGGTCGAAGATTGAGGTTTTGATAGATTCACTCAAACACGTAGCCGTGACACGATGTGTGCGTAGCGGTGTTTGGGGAATCGCTCGAGCCACCGACAAAGAACCTTGGGATTGGTGACCCTTGGTTTCTAAGTCTGAAGGCTCGGGGACCTGAGCTCATCGAGTCTAGATGCATTAGTGAACCCCAACCTCATGCATCCATGATAGCTTGCCTAGGGTAGAGTCTACCTTATCTTATTAGGGACACGATTCACGAGGGGAGGGGTCCAACCCCTTTCTCCTTTTTATTGCTTTATTTCTTTGTATTTATTTCGTTGCTACAATGTGTTATGTGCATTTATCTGGCTGAGCTAACTTTTCTTGGTTTTGTGTCCCCATTGCATTCACAAGCTCTAGCAAATAAGAGGTCTGGTACGACCTCCTTTTGGAACCTACCCTTATAGATAGGTTATTGCACGTTTAAATATTTTGGTATATTGCATTCATAGATTAGTAATTGCATATCATTCTAGGCCTACCTTGGCGTATAAAAGGTCCTTTTAGATCATGATTTCATTTCAAATTGCATGTTTTACATAGCTTTAATAAACTGGCATCATACATAAACCCTAGAAAGGGAATGCCATTTAGGGGATCCCGTATTAGGAATAAACCACCCCATGTCTCGGATATATAATCCAAATGAGACTTGCACGTTTACCTTTCTCGTACCATCCGAAGGGGTAGTGCACAAGGTAAGGTAAAGATCCGATCATTTTCATAAAGTGATCCTTGGAATATGAGCATCTAGTAATCACTTTTTGGCCGTTTTATCCCTTGCGTGAAGGACATTATTTTGAAGAAAATTCACAAATGATTCCTCATTGTTGAGACGATAAATATAGAGGCCAAATTTTGATTTTAGAGGCTCATGGACCAAGGCATTGTAATGATTTCTTGAAACCACCCAGTGGGCGAATAATTCAATCAATTTTTGAACAAATCATCCATCTTGTCCAATCCATTTTTTTCAATTCATTCAATTTTAGTACAATCTAATCATTTTTGAAATAAATTCATTTGATCAATTTACCCTTTTTAGGGTCACCTGGTCGATTTTTGAATAAATCGTCAATTCATTAGACCAATTTACCCTTTTTAGGGTCACCTGGTCGATTTTTGAATAAATCGTCAATTCATTTGACCGATTTACCCTTTTTAGGGTCATTCGACCGATTTTTGAATAAATCACTAGTTCAATTTCATTCATTTGGCCAATTTACCCATTTTTAGGGCAACCGAGCCGAGTTTGAATAAATCAAGTTTCGTTCAGTCTAGTTGATCAATTTACCCTTTTTAGGGTGATCTGATTAATTTTGGATAAATTAAATTTCATTCCATTCATTTGACCTGTCTCCCTTTTTAGGGTAATCCGGTCGATTTTTAATAAATTGTCAATTTCATTTGACCAATTAGGGTTTCAATGTCGAATTTCAAAAATGAAAAACCTAGTCGATTTTGAGAAAAACATCCGTTGCATCCAGCCATTTGATCAGTTGGAGTTTTGACCTGTGCTTCACTGAGAAAAGTTGTCAAAACGAATTCCAATCTCTTCGATAGGAAGTTCGTCAAGGTCAAACCCGTGCGTTTTTGCAAATTCTTGTATCGATCAAAGGTGATCAATCCCTTCGGACGAGGTCCTTATTTTGACCAACGTCTTTTCTCATTCCAATGGGCCAAATTTTTCAAATTATTTTTTCACTCAATGAGTTGATCAGATCCATCAGGTATGGTATAGTGCCTGCTCTGGAGGATTGCATTTTCATGCTAGGCCTACCCTTGGCACAAAAGGGCTCCCCCATAGGACATGTATACCGATTTTGCAGTTTTGCCTACTAACTCGGGGTATTTTTCTTTTTTTCCCCCTCCCCTGCATTCATAAAAATGTTTCAATAAGGTGAAAATATTTTCGTATATTGGATAACAATTTTTGATCCGATAAAGTTCAGAAAGTATTATTTGATTCTTGGGCAGGTCCTATAATGAAAACATAAATGATCTATCTGGAAGCTCTACGCTAAAGCCTCTGAGAGATGTTGTAATTGTTTTCCAAAGGAAAATTTTGTATATTTGATTTGTTAATACATTTTGTTCCAAAAAGAAAAGGAGACAAAAAGTGTATATGTGGAGCTCTTTACAAGTTTCTCTCTTCTCATTTGTATCGTAAATTGAATGAGAAATTTTGTTTCAAACTTTTTCAGCAATAAAATTTTTGGACAATCATTGTTTTGTGTATATTTATGTACATTTCATTCTTTATTCTTATTCATTGGAGATTTCATGATGAATTTTAAGAAATAAGACTAAATTGGGATTTTTTCAACCTCCGGCCTGAACATTCACAATAAGAGTGTTCAGAATTAAAAGAGGTCACTCAAAAGGGCCCATGAGATACCTTTCTCCTTCACTTAACCCCAAAATAAAATCAGTCACATTGATCGATAAATTGCAAGTTGGGGCAACTTTTGCTTGAAAATGTCCGCTGTGTCTAATCCGATTCAATCACATCTAAGTGAAAGCAAAAATGTGCGTTATCCTTGTTTGTTTTGAAAATTTGGAATGATATTTCAAGCATTCGTTTCTCTACCTATACAGATTTTATCATTTGCTCTCCCATTTGAGCCTTTGGAAGGATAATTTCGTTTCAAATAAAGGCCTTAATGATCTCTACCCTACATTGGAAAACTTTCAAAAGGGAATGGGTTCTCAATGAGCATTGCATTACTTTGATTGTCATGAAGCGTAAGAATGATACTTTGGCCATCATTTCTATAACCTAAACACTGATCATCCCTTGCATCCTCATTTGAGCTAAAAATTGATGGTTCTTTTCGAGTGCACATATGATCGCACCCCACATTGGGGAAGGAGATTGAGGAATTTTGAAAAAGGGAAAAGAAAAGGGGAAAAGCAAAAAAAATGCTAGAATAAAAAAGGGAAAAAGCAAAAATGCTAGAATAAGGAGGGAACTGCAAATTGGGGAAATTTGATTTCACTTGGGTTCCAACTTTGAAAAAAGGAAAAAAGAAGAGTTTTGTCCGCGTGGATCGCCTATGTTTCACAAGCATGGATGAACAAGGGTCTTCCTCAAGCAGTTAATTCAGATACATGCAAAAATTTCGCATTAACGAAAGTTTCCTTTCAGAGTTATTGTAAGGAACGGAATACAAGTCAGGCCATCTTCTTTTCCAATCAAACGTTCTATCCCTAGTTATCCTTTTTGAGCCTTCAGAATAAAATATTTCGTTTGGCAACCCCTGAGAATCGCAAACCCTACACTGGGGCAAGTTTGAGTTGAAAAAGGAAAAGTTTCAAGAAACGAAAAAGTGAAAACCCACAAAATCAAAAGGCAAAAGAAGAAAAGAGAACCTCAGTTCAAAAGTAAACTGGGGCAAATTTTGTGAAATTTCAAAGAATGGCAAAAAGGCCGAAAAGTCAAAAGGAAAAAGAAAAATGAAAGTGAAAAGCCTCAATTGAGCAAAAACTGAGGCAGATTTTGATTTAACCCTGAAATAGGGTTGGCGCAACAATGCGATCTCGGATTTTTCAAACCACTTTGAAATCCGTTTTCAAGCCTTAACTTTTCTAAGCACCCCACCTGACCCCATTACAAAAGCCGAAAGCCCTGACTTCTGTTCTTAGCAATGGCCCTGTTAAGAAAATTTCTGATGTCGAAAATTTTAGCTGTATTTCTGAATTGATTTGGCGTGAGGTTGACACTGCTCTTCATATGAAACCCCGAGAAGGTATTTCTGAAAAGAGGGAAAAAGAAAAGAAAAACGAGCGAAATGAATGCAAAAGAAAGATGCAAAAAGATTTGATGTTGAAAGACCCTGTTGGGTGATGATAAAAAGTCAAACAAAGTCCAAGAATCTGGAGTCCAGATGAAGGCAATGTTGAAAAATGCGATCTGTGGTGTAATGTCCTTGAAAGTTTTATTCTTTAGCTATCGTTTTCAAGCCACATTACAAGCTCATAAAGTCCATCGTTGACTTATTCCTTCATGACAATCCAAAGTGACGACTATGCTCGTAAGAAATCCATCAATCATTTGTGATCATAAGGGAACAACCAGTTTTTTCATGTTTTAGCTATCGTTTCCATCCGTGTTATTGCAAGCCTATAAAGCTCGTATGTGGACTACGTTTTCTTAAGAAATAAGGATGATAAACTCTTTGCTTTCACCAAGATGTGGTATAGAAGGGGTTACATACCATCTGAGCACATGAATAAGACAAATCTTGACCTCCCATTTCCAAATCAGAAATAACGCCATTACCCAAAGCTTCGATGCTAAGGTAAGGAAGAAATCCTTTGTAATTTGGCATTATTTTGAGAAATTCATCATGAAATTTTCTTTCTTATAGTGTTCGCATAAATGGAAAGTCATCCAAACCAATTGTTTGCAATCAAATGGGCCCATACTGGGGCAAAATTTTTATTCGCAAGATTTCACAAAATAAGCCCACACTGGGGCAAATTTTTTATAGTCCATTTGAGGATTTCGTCAAAGACTCAAGCAAGACTTTCAAATCAATCACGCTGCCTTTTTCTTGAAAATTTGAGTGCATGTAAGCCCCCTGTGCAGGTATTCACAGTTGAAGTCGACGAAAAGCATCTGGCGATGTGGAAGGCCGATGCCGAAGAAAGGAAAGAAAGAAGGGAAAAGGGCCCTACACTGGGGCAAATTATTTTTGAAAAAATTCTCTCGAAAAATCAGAAAAATTCAAAAGTCAAAAATCGAAAATCAAGTTCAAATTTTTGTTTCTTGGAAAATCAAAATTTAATTTCTTATATCTTGACAGATCAAATCCAATTTCTTGACCAATTGGATGGCAGGATTGGGTCTTATCCTGCTAACCATTCACCAGATCACGTTGGGCCTGGATTTTGTGCCGCCAACTTCACAAAGATCACGTTGGGCCTGGATTTTGTGCCGCCAACTTCACAAAAGTCATGTTGGGATTTGTGACAGCCCCACCTTCCCCTAAGGCGAACCAAAGGGGTTAGCGGACTGCCTGCCCAGCTCTCGCCAGGACTACGGTACAGTTAACGTCGTTCTATAACGTTCCGGAACATACCATTGCGCGCAAACAAGTCAGAAAACACAAAAGAAAAAAAACAAAAATTGAAAACCGAAATGAATAGTGCTGGACACGCCAGAATCCGGCCGGAATCTGGCCGGATTAGCGGCCGGATTCTTGGCCGGATACTGTCCAGTAAGCATCTCGAATTTTTTCAAAAGTTCCACCCAATCCGGCCGGCAATCCGGCCAATATTCCGGCCGGATTGTCTGGCCGGATACCGGCCAGTGAGCAACTGGCCGGGTTTCCAAGTTTCCTCAGGCAATCCGGCCTTCAATCCGGCCAGATTCTGGCCGGATTCCTGGCCGGATTCAGGCCAGTGAGCTTTTGCCAAATTTTTTTTCTTTTTGCCGTTTGAAAGCCGATTCGCTCCGAAGTTCATCCAAACATCAATTCAACATATAAACATATATATACAATGGAAATCATCATTTACATCCATAATGGCATGCCAACCATTCATTAAGGAGTACACATTCGATTTGCCTATCAAAAGGAAATGAACCCGTTACATTAGGGTTTCACTTCGAGAGCGATACAAAAGACATGTACAAGCTCAGTATGGCAATTGACTATCCAGTCCATTTTCAAAAGCATTTATATTCCTGTAAGGAAAACAAATAACACGGAATGAGCCAAGGCCCAGTGGTATACCACCCAATAAGCAATCAAAGTCATATAAGAATGAACCTTCGTTTAAAGTGCACAAATAAGCAATGAAGCAAAATGGTAAAAGGATACGGTCGGCTCTCAAGAGCCCATTTCCACGCTTGCAATCTTGAACCAATCTCATTGACTCTCCGTCAATGTTAAAATACCAAACCGTAGACAACTCTTTACTTCCATTCCTTCCACCCAACATACCCCAACCGGGCCCGCACTCCATTTCAGTAGCTTTTGGTAATACTCGAGTTTACCGGAACCAAGGGTCTCATACCACAAGGTTCCCCAGTACAGTCCCCGTGGCAATTCAATCTTCACGACCAAGCCCTCGCCGGCTCGATCCAATTGACTACCAAACGGAGTTGAGCTCAGTAATGCAGTATGGCCGTTGGACATCGTCCAAACGACATCAATTCGGTTTCCATGAAATGGAATTTACCAACCAATATATCAAGTCCAGTAATGCAATAAAACGGTAACCAATCAGTGACAATAACAAAAGAGGTGAGGGCGGTCAAGTACACCCTCACCTTTATCAATTTCAATATCCAAGTAGGCCATTAAGGCATCACATAACATTTAACAAAGCCACATAGTAATCCATCAAGTGAGTAGTATACTCACCAAGTAAGAAAATGGTGTTTCATACACCGTGATCACCAAGCCGTCGAGCACTACCTTCAAGCCCTAGAACATGTAACACATACAATGAGACTCGAGAACGAGTCACCAAACAATGCTAAACACAACCCCCAATAGGGTTTCATATGCATAAATGAACACGATAGCAAACCAGAAATTAAAATTAGCAATAGTCTTGGCCCCGATTAGGAAAAACTGTTTTACACTTATATGCGGTAATGGTACAACTCTCACTACAAATATCGGTTGGGGGTGTAAGACCCACCGTTTCGAAGCTATGGAACAGGGCTACAATAATGTAGAAGACCACTCAATCCAGTTCCTAGCTTAACTAGGTCGAAAATGCCAAATACTAACCCAGAATTCCTAAAACAGGTTCGCAAAACGCAGAAAACTGTAATCGGTATATCTCAGTCCATACAAGTCCAAATGCCGAAATTCCAAAGGCATACGTTAGCTAAGACATTCAGCTACATTTCATCAGAAGACATCAACTTCAAAATCCAAACCAAAACCAGTCAAAATGGCCAATCACTATCGCAGTTTTCGCATTCTGTCCAAAGCAGAACAGCTACAGTAATTTCGTCATAACTCATTCTACACTAATCCAAATGACCTGAAATTTTACAGGCATCTCCATCACATCAATACCTACAACTTTCATGTTTTGAGCAAAGTCTAATTCGGCCTCTAACCTAGTGATCTAAAACCGGACAGAATTGGGGACTTTCAAACCCTAACTTGCCAATTTTCCATCCAAATCCAAAATTAGTTGCATTTAACCACATTTGACATCCACTAGAGCCATTTCCAACCATTACAATTCATCATACAAGCCCCCAACATCAAGATCATATTAAACCAGAAAAATTCCCAAAAAAATAAAAACTTCACCATAACAAGCCAAACCAAGAGATAAACCACATTTTCAACCACTTAAGCCACTTCTAAGCATCATGTAACCATTATTGAAGGTAGTAGGGTGTTCAAGCAACACTTACCAAGAGATCAAGAGAGAGAGGGATGTAGGACACCTTTGCTCTTCAAACAAAGTTCACCAAACAACTTGCTAGCACTAGAAGGAAGAAATTTATGGAGTAAGAACTAAGTTAAGCAAGTGGTTTAGTTGATTTGAGCTTGGAGTTGGCTAGAATATTGAAGAGTTTTGTCTTTCTTCTTGCTTAGGGAGGGCCGGCCATGGAGGAAGAAAATGAGAGAATTTTTTGTGAATTTTTTTGAAGATATTTACTTATTTGGGTCAAAAGTCAAAAAATGTCAAAAGGTGAATAGTAACTCTTAAAGTAAGACTAATGACATGGTGACAAGTGGCACTACATTAAATGCAATCTTATCATTTCTTTTCTCTCTCACATCAATCACTTCACACACACACTACTTATCTCTTAACACCCGATAAATTTTAAACAGTATCCGAAACTTAACCTTATTGGCCGAATTTTTTCCGAACTTTTCGCACTAGTGGGTCCCACGTCCATTATTTATCCTTAATTTTCTAAAAACTCGCCAATGCTAGAAAAATCATCTTAAAACTATAATTGCTCATAAAATCCTCTCAGAAAATATTTCTAAGCCAGAAAATGCAAAATTATGCAATTAAAGGGGAATAAACCCTAGGAAAATAATTAGGGTTTTACGGGCTCTCACAGGATTGGTTTTAATTCAACCGCCGTTAGCATCGAGTCTATCTCACTAACGTGCGTGTTTTCATTCTACCGCCGTTAGCATCGAGTCTATCTCACTAATGTGCGTGTTTTACTTCAACCGCAGTTAGCATCGAGTTTATCTCACTAACGTGCGTGTTTTACTTCAACCGCCGTTAGCATCGAGTCTATCTCACTAATGTGCGTGTTTTCATCCTACTGCCGTTAGCATCGAGTCTATCTCACTAACGTGCGTGTTTTATTCTTCAACCGCCGTTAGCATCGAGTCTATCTCACTAACGTGCGTGTTTTCATTTCAACCGCCGTTAGCATCGAGTCTATCTCACTAATGTGCGTGTTTACTTCAACCGCCGTTAGCATCGAGTCTATCTCACTAACGTGCGTGTTTTCATTCTACCGCCGTTAGCATCGAGTCTATCTCACTAATGTGCGTGTTTTACTTCAACCGCAGTTAGCATCGAGTTTATCTCACTAACGTGCGTGTTTTACTTCAACCGCCGTTAGCATCGAGTCTATCTCACTAATGTGCGTGTTTTCATCCTACTGCCGTTAGCATCGAGTCTATCTCACTAACGTGCGTGTTTTACTTCAACCGCCGTTAGCATCGAGTCTATCTCACTAATGTGCGTGTTTTCATCCTACCGCCGTTAGCATCGAGTCTATCTCACTAACGTGCGTGTTTTATTTCTACTGCCGTTAGCATCGAGTCTATCTCACTAACGTGCGTGTTTTATTTCTACTGCCGTTAGCATCGAGTCTATCTCACTAACGTGCGCGTTTTCATCCTACCGCCGTTAGCATCGAGCCTATCTCACTAATGTGCGTGTTTTCATCCCACCAACACTCCATCTCACTTCAATTCATCTAATTTAAATTTTTGTTCGGGTCTATCCCGTTTTTACATTCATGTTCGGGTCAGTCCCGTTTTTTTCAAATTCTTGTTCATTGGAATCCTTTTGCAGCCCAATAGCACAGGTAAGTATTTGGTGTCTACTTCTTTGTCTCAAGTTTTTCCAAAACTCAGACAAAGAGGGGCAAACTGTAGACACCAAATTTTGAATAATTTTATGTAGCCATCTATTTCATGATTCTCATTTTAGATTGCCTGCATTTTAGTTCGTTATTGTGTGTTTTGCACTATTAGTTGTTATGTTATTTTAGTTTTACTCATTTTCGCCCTTTTAGTTGATCTATTTCATTTGCTATTTATTCTTGTTTGCTTTTACTTTTAGTTTTTAGTTTTAGCTTTTAATTTTAAAATTAGCATAGAGTTTTTAGAAAAAAGAAAAGGAAGACATCAAAAATATGTTTTAGTCATTTTGTTTTTATTCAATGCTTTCTTGAAAGAGAAATGAAAATGAAAAATCACAAAAAAAGGAGAAAAGAGAAAATTAAAGGAAAAGGGGAAAAATAGGCTTTAGTTGGATTGGAAAAATGAAAAAAAGAGAAAAAAGAAAAAAGGGAAATTCGTTCACAAAAATATGTTTATTTCTTTAAATTCAATCTTTGGGCACTTTAGTTATTTTTATTTTGAGAAAAAGAAAATGAATGAAAATGAAAAAAAGAAAATGTAGAAAAAGATTGAAAAATGGCCATTTTTAGTTGTTTAGTTTTTTTTGTTTGTTTTCATCATTATTAGTATTATTATTATCATTACCTGGTTTGTGTAATTTCGATATTATTATTATTTATATTTTATTTCATCATTTCTGTAATTATCAAGTTGTTAAAAAAAAAAAAAAAAAATTTATTATCGCAGCATGCACGCTGCAATTTTTTGCAGCGTGCGAGGTACAACTTCAATAGCCTTTGGAGGGCTGGATGTGAGGGCCTGTCCTTGTCCCTCATCCTCACCTTTCAAACAAGGGTTTAGGAGTTTGGGAGGATCCGTATAAATAGCAAAAGAAAGCTACAGCCGCACAGGGAGAACGGGGTAGAGAAAGGAAAAAAGCTACGGGCTTCATTGGAGAGCTAACGAAAAGAAAAAAACTGAGCAAAGGGAGAAACTGAGAGGGAGTCTGGACGGCTGAGGTTGAGAAGAAAGATGAACGGCTAGAAAAGACAGGAGGGCTGAGGAGATGAGAGTGAGGCGGCTGTGGGGGTAGGAAAAAACAGAAAGGCTGCGGAGAGTTTGGAGAGGAAACTGAGAGAGTTTCTGTGAGAAGGGCAAGGAAACTGGGAGTGGCGGCAGAGGTTCAAAAGACGGAGAACTGAACAGAGAGGAAGGGGGGAGCATCGGAGGGGCTGGCAACGCAAAACTGGAAATCGAGTGAAAAGAAAGAGAAGGGAAACGCGACAGGGAGAGAAAAGAGAGAGGGCTGGAGAAGAAACTAAAAAGAAACGAAGCAAAAGGGATTCAGAGAAGAAAGAGGCCAGAACGTCAAGCCCGCGTTTTCTTCACCAAGAGTCTGCAAAAGTTCATCTTTTTCAATCTCTGGTGAGAGCTCTTCAATCTCTTACAGAGGTCTGCTGCAGATTCAAGTCCAAAGGCGATGAACAGGTAACTTTCGAATCTTTTTTTGTTTTTTCCCTTGCCTGCTTCCGTTTCATACAGGGGAGCTGTAGAAGTTTTATTGTGAAGATTTGTTTGAATTGCTGATTGGATTTTCTTTTTTTATGATGGTTTGTTGTTTTAAAATCAGAACCCTGAAGTTTTGACATGTTAACAAAGAAAAACCTGCAGTCAAAACCAGAAAATTGCAGACGGAAATAGTGAAAAAAATGGCATGCTCTGTGCCTATTTTTGAAATGTTCGTTGTTTGTTCGGATGTCAAAGCTCTCTGTTTTTGTTGCTGAAGTTTAGCCTAATCAAGGTCTATGATTTGTGGTCCAGTCATGCATGACTGTTTTAAGTTTTTTGCTTTCCATCCTTGCTGCATTTTAAGTGCCTGAACCGAGAAGCTTATAAAGTTTGCGTCACTTGCTGTTTCTTTTGCTGCATTTCGACCTGGTCATTTCGGTTTAGAGTGTTTGTTAACAACTTGGGTTAAGAGCTGTAATATTCGGTTTAAGAGGGTAAAATTGATAGGTTTCATGGGCATGAATATGTTCTAGCTGAGAAGGAAATATTGAAGAAAGAATGGTGGCTGGAGTTTGTAGAAATACATGAGTTACTTCGCAATTTTTGCATCAGTTTCTGTTTAAGTTTTACTTGTTTGATGCTGAAGTTGTGTGTTGTTTGTTGAAATCAAAGTTATACGTTGGTTCGAGAGAGTGTGGTTGAGGATAGCATTGGGTTTTCTGAAATCTGTGGCCAAAATGCAGCAAGGGGAAGCTGCTGCATTTTTTTTCCTTTCTTTCCTTTGCCGCGTTTCCTGTCCCTTAATTACTGGTTGAGTTTTTGCACTTCAGTGTCATGTTTGAGGGAAGCAAGGGAAGGTTGAATGCTGAGTTTGCATGTTGAAATGTTTGGAGCATGTTCGAGCACTGAGATTTCTTTTGCTGCATTCTGTTTCGGTTGCATCCCGTTGCTGCATTTTGTTTTTTTACTTCGGGCAGCTATCATTCCAGTTTCTCTGTTTTGATCTTTGCAAGAGAGGTGGAATGGCTGGGTTGATTTACAATTGGAAAGTTTGTGTCTTGTGATTGATTTTCATTGGTAATGTTAAAGATGGCATTGGAACACAATAGGTTGCAACAAAGGTATTAGCTGGAATTTTGCAGAAGCCTTGTATCTACGTAAATTGCATGAAAATTGCATGAAATAGTTTTCAAAAATTAGGCTTTGACCCCTCAAGTCTCCCCTTGTTCTACTAGGACTCAATCAATTGAATAACTTCATCAATTTGGTCCTTGGCAATTTTAATTCTACATTTTCATCACTTGTTTGTTTTAATTAATTACTATGCTTTGTTTCAATTGCACTTAATTCATGATTTTATGGGCTTTATGACCAAGTGAGCTTGTGTTTGCCTATTTTTCCAAATAAATTGGTACCTTGACCATTTCTTTTATTTTGGAGGATAAATGAGTGATTTCACTTCATTGGGGCCCAATTGCAAGGGAGGTAACCTCTATCTCCTTGATTTTCATTTCTCCTATGTGATCCAACGTGCTAAGTGTGAATTGCATGTCTACGTTGCTTTCCTTGCCTTTCTTTAATTCCTTTCATTTATTTCATTTACTTTTGCCTTTTATTTAAGTATTTCATTATGGGGTATGTGTACACCTCTTGGCTTGTAATAGATAGGGCTTGGATGAGCATTCGATGAAGACCTGTTGAAGACATGTGCCTAGCTAGCAAATGTAATAGTTAGGGCTTCAATTGCTTTATGTGTCTTGCATGCTTAGTTGCTATGTGTTAATTTGCTTTATTAGGTTCTTGCATCTAGTCGAGCATGCTAATTGTTATGTGCTATGTGTTTATGGGTGTTTGGCATGTCTAATCGCTTTCCATAGCCATGAATGAATGTGATGGATGAATGTACGTCACCACACTAGTCCAATGCTAGTTGTGGCTCATTATTTCATTAGGAATTCATAGAAAAGGCTAGTCCAACGCTAGACCCAATAGGCCATCCCCTTTTGTTAGTGCATATTTGCATGTTCACTACATGTCATGCATTTTTCTTAGTTTTATCATTGGCATGCTCCTCGAACCCTTTTTTCCCCTCATTTTTAGGTTTTGCATCTCATACTAGTTATAGGGCTCATTTGCTTGAGAGTCCCCTTTCGATAAGGGAAACGAGCGAGTGTGGCTACTCGATAGCCTTAGCACGCTAGTTTTGCCTTCTAATCAAAGGGAAGATTAAGTCACAAAGTTAGGACTCCCCGTTCCCGTCTTGATGCATTCCTATAGGATTCATGCATTCTATTCATTCACTATCACATACACTTACTTTATATTCTAACCCTTTTTCCACATTCTCACTTCACACTACTTTCACACTACTTTCTACATTCTCTCTTCACACATGCACCTTATGGCATTTTTCACCTTATTATTCTTTACTTACTTTACCTTGCAAAGACATTTGCACACCTCCACTTATATCTTATTACTTTTATCATTTTTCTCACTTCACACAAACTCACACTTTCACATGGCATGCATTCCACTCATTTTACGTCATTTAGGATTACGTGTGACCTCTCCAAAGGATCATTATTGGGCTTCACAATTAATATGATTGGCACCACTCAACCTTTGAAGAGAAATTTCCCCCACGTCCCCCTAGGTCTAGGTTTTTTGCATTCATATAGACATATCCAACACGCGATACATACCTTGGGTAGAAAATTTAGGGAAAATTGGTTTAAGTCACGCAACTAGCCTTGGCTAGGTCGAAGGGGTGCCTTGGATTTTTATCCTTGCCTTCCCCTTCGTCAAATGTGACCCCCGATCCCTCTTTTGGTTACGTAGACCCAAAAGTTCTCTAAAAGGGTTTATTTACTTTTCAAAAACAAAAATCATTTTTGGGTGACTTGGTACACCCTAACTCTATACCAAGTGGCGACTCCATTTTTGATACAAAAAACCCTTTTTGAACTTTATATGGCCAAACCGTCGCATTATTAAGTCCCATGGCCTTTATTTTCATTTTTCACACGTTCACATATTCCACACTACTCACACCACACATCATCACATCAAAAAGTGGGGCGCGACAGGTGGGAAGGTTTGAAAAAGGACGTGGTCGCGTTTGTGCAAAAATGCTTGATCTGCCAACAAGTAAAAGCCGAACATCAGAAGCCCTCTGGTTTATTGCAACCGTTAGAAATCCCTGAATGGAAATGGGAACACATAACAATGGATTTTGTAACGGGACTACCTAAAAGTCAAAAAGGTTTCGATGCAATCTGGTAATAGTCGATCGACTCACTAAGTCTGCACACTTCTTACCCGTAAGCATGAGTTTTTCATTGGAGAAATTGGTCAAGTTGTACACAGAAGAGATCCTAAGGTTACATGGTATTCCAGTGAGTATTGTGTCTGATCGAGACCCAAGATTCGTCTCGCGTTTTTGGCAGAAATTTCAGGACTCTTTGGGGACCAAGTTGAAGTTTAGTACTGCGTACCATCCCCAAACCGACGGGCAATCGGAAAGGACAATTCAAACTCCGGAGGATCTACTGAGGTCGTGTATACTGGATTTTGGAGGTAAGTGGGGCCAATATATGACCTTAGTGGAATTTGCATATAATAACAGCTATCAGGCTTCGATTCAAATGGCACCATATGAGGCTCTGTATGGAAGAAGGTGTCGATCTCCGATTCATTGGGATGAAGTTGGAGAAAAGAAAATCGTAAATCCTACAGCCATACCTTGGATAGAAGAAGCCCAGGAGAAAGTAAAGCTAATTAGAGAAAGGCTTCAAGTTGCTCAGAGTAGACAAAAGAGCTACGCCGACACAGGGAGGAAAGATTTGGAATTCGAAGTAGGAGACAAGGTTTTCCTCAGAATTAAACCCTTGAAGGGCGGAGTAGTGTCTAAGAAAGGTAAGAAACTGAAGCCAAGGTATATCGGACCTTTCGAAATTTTGAAAAGAATTGGGTTAGTAGCGTATCAATTGAAGTTGCCTGCAAGCATGGCTAAGATTCACGATGTATTTCATGTTTCCATGCTTAGGAAATATTATTCTGATCCAAGTCACGTGCTGCCACTAGAAGGAATTGAGGTGGATGAGACGTTAACGTATGAAGAAGGACCGGTCAGGATTTTGGAAAGAGAAATGAAGGAACTGAGAAATAAGGAAATTCCTCTGGTGAAGATTTTATGGAAGAATCATGGACTCGAGGAAGCAACTTGGGAGTTAGAAGAAGAAATGCAGAAAAAGTATCCCGATTTATTTATCCAGAATGTGTGAATTTTGAGGACAAAATTCATTGTAAGGAGGGGAGGATGTGAGAACCTTGAATTTTGCAGTTAAATATCAATGCATACTTCAATTTCACTTTTATTTAGCATTCGTATTCCTTAATTTTTTTCTAGTATTACTTTCACTTGCTTTTATATACTAGTGCATATTTCATTCGTAGTTCTTATTCTAATCTACAACATTATTTCATTTGTTTTAAATAAGTAAATAAAAATAATTTTCGTGTGCAAAATAATATAACGGTGCTAACTATTAAAGCACTTAGCTTTGCTACACTAAGTTAATAATTCTTGAGTTATATTAAGTTTACTCCTTCAAAATAATTCCTTAATTTTTGTTATATAGCTAATTCTAATTTCGAATAAGGTTAAGTGTAGTTAGAAATCTTAATATTTTTATGCAACCGATAAATTCTAGATAAAAACAATACAAGTATTCTAAACATACTTAAGACGTAAAAATTTCGATAATCAAAGCCTTGCAAGATTAGCGAAGAATTAGGCGTTCAAATCACATTTGGGGATAATTTTTGGAGCTAAGTTAGAACTAAGGACTTAAGTGGATAATAGGAGGAGAAGTGAAAAAACTAAACTACCCCTCACAATGTCACAAAATTACCCCACGGCCATAACCATTCCACGCACAGCCAAACACTCCCTCGGACACAATGATCTTGCACCTCTCCATCCGGCCAATGCTCTTCTTCACCATCTGCGCACTCAATCCTCACCAACACTCCACCTCCACATTGTTATCATCGACCGAGAGTGAAGGAAGGTGAGCTGCACCATATAGCCGAGAGTGAGGGAGGAAGCTGTGAGCTGCAATTCCATTTCTGGTTCTGTCCGCAAGTATCGAAGAGGGAGGAGAGGAGGAGAAACTGTGAGCAAACTTTCCTCTGCATTCTCCAAGCTCATCCGGTTGCTATCCAGCTTCCACCATCACCAGCTGCACCCACTACAACCCAACCAGAACCAACTTACCTGTGCGTGAGGAGAAGAGCCGAGAGAGAGGGATAGACTTCAGCATCCTGTCGAGTGAGTGAGCATCTTGTGAGGTAAATTTCTGGACTGTAAAATGGTTAACCAGAGGTAGTATAAGCAAGCTTTGGACTTGCATGTGAGGATTTTAAGTTCGGATGATGTAATTAGCCATGTGATAATTTGATGTTAAGCTACCAGAAACTGGTTTGGAAGAGAAAGTGGTACTGCCGTGAGTTTGAGCTGGGATGTTGTAGCTTTAAATTGTTATTTGTGGGATGATCAATGGTTGTATTTGTGTATTAATCACCTGAAAACAAGATGATAAAGTCATGCATGAATTTAACTAGCCTGAATTACACTGGAAAATAAGATATGAAACAGAATTCTTCATGCAAGCTCATCCGAGTGTAGTTGCACAAAGTTCTGGAATTATGAATATATTTTGCTGCTGCCGAACTGATTTCTGGTATGATATGTTAGCTAATTAACTCAGCAATTGTGCATGTGAGAATTAAGGGCAAAATAAAAGGCTTTAACTGAAGAAAATATTGGATGATGAACTAAGGAGCTTAGAAAATTCTGTTTTGATGGAAATGATTCTGCCGAGAGAATGGTTTGGAAATGCAACTGAAATTCTGTTTTCCTGTGACAACCTGAGCACTCAAGTGTAATTAGCCGAGTGAAACTTAATGATTAAGATGTTTAGGACCCTGCATGTTAATTCTATGAAGTTGATTTATGAATTAAGGAACTTAGGAAATTCTGTTTTGATGGAGAAAATTTCTGCCGTGACTGGTTAAGAAATGATTTGCTTAATTTGCCTAATCTTGACGAGCTGTGGTTATAATCCTAACTATCCAAGTGAAGATAAAATGCTTAAGGGCCTGCATGTTGAGTTACACAATTGGACAATGAAACTAGGAACTTGGAAAATTCTGGTTTTGTGAACTGGAATTCTTGTGAACTGAAAATTTCTGAGAACTTGAATTTGATATTTAATTCTCAATCTGTCTTATGGTGATGATATGAGTTGATATATACGATTAGCTAGTTAACAACATGTTAATTGAAGTTTGCATGAGGTCGTGTAGCTTGGCTAACCAAGAAAATAAAATGAAAGCAGAAAAATTGTTTCATGAATGGTCATCCGAGACTAGTGGATATAATTTCTGGATTTTCTGGATGATTTTAGTTGCCGAATGAATCTGGTTTTGAAGTGGAACTTTTTAATAACTAGCTAAGTGTTTACATGCTGGATTTGAGTACCTAACACCCTGTTTAAACCAAAAGAAAATTTGATCTAAAGCATCTTAGTTGCTGGAAAATTTTGGAAGCCGCAAGGTTGAGCTAAAAATTTCAGTTTGTCTTTTGAAAATTTTATCGGTTTCTGGAATTTTATTTTATTTTTTCCATGGAATATAATGGGTTGAGATACATAATAGTTGTAAGTTTTAAGTTGTTTAGCAATCAAATAATTGATAAATTTGAAGATGGAACCAGAAAAGTTGGTATATACATCCTGGAATTTCTTTTGTGGTAGCCGAAGGGTGAGTTAGATCCTTAGCTTGGTTTTTAAATTTTTCCCTGAATATTGATGGATGGGAATGTCTGGAAATTGTTGTCTTGGAGTTCTATAAGAAATGTATGGATGGTTTGAATAAAAACATTTTGGTGTTAAAAGAGAAAAAGGAGTTTTTCATAAGTGAAAAATGACATTTCAGATTTTCGGATGTCCCTGACCAGTTTCAGTAAAATGCTTATATTTTGGTGTAGAAAAATCCGTTTAAGGTGCCGTCAGTGGCATTTGAAACTAGAAACATAGGCCTTTGTTCTGTAAAAATTTCGTATTTTTCCTCCATGCGGACTGCTATCTGTGAACCCTCAAAGTAGACTGTTTTGTACGAATGTCCTGTTTCTTCGTGAAAATGAATTTGGATTTGGATTGAGATTTTAGTTTATTTGTGGTTTAAATTCTCGATTGAATTGTGGTTGGGAGTAATTGGTGTTGTCAAGGGCTAATGATTGATGAAGCCCTTGGCCATTTGAATGATTTTATAAGTATTACTGGGTGATGAAATGTAATTGCTAGAATGTCTTGGAGGCTTTACTTTTATTTTTATTTGCTTATGATGGGCTTGCTGAAACCAAGTGCTAATGATTGATGAAGCCTTGGTTGGTCATTTTATTTTATTCAGAAATGCACTTGTTGAAATATAGGGCTAATGATTGACGAAGCCCTAGTAATTTGTTATGTGATTTTTGTCATATTTTGATCCATAATATGATTTCAAAATGGAGTCGGAGCTGTGGAAGTCGATCCGACCTTGCGAACTCGAGTAGCTGCGATCAAAATTAATCAAAAAATATTTTCCAGCTAGTATTATATTATAAAAACTCCATATCTAGGGTTTTGCCTAAAACTTTCCAACTCGATAATTTCCTTTAGCTCAAACTAGCCTTGATAGCTATAGTAAATAAGTTAAATAGCTTTTGGAAACTCTAAGTCTTATTTTAATTCTTTTCTTTCTTTAAGCTTTGCACTTGGATAGTTAACTATAGGAAAAGTTCCAAAATACGAACTTTATCAATTTTAGTGAAAAGCTTGGGAGACTTGCTCGGCAAGAAACCCTATTTTAAGAAAAATAGTTTTTAAGGATAATTTTTGCAAAAGCCGTAACTTTAGGGAAATGTTCAAAGTAACTTTCTAACATTGTTGTTGAGAGATTTGTCGACTTATTTCAAGAAAATGATACTAGTTACCCTTTATAAGGAAGAGAAACTTACAGAAAACTATAAGAAACATTTCTTCTAAGTTTGTCAAGTTTCAACCTAAGTAGATTCCTAATTTTTCTAAAGGTAGTAAACTAGTAGTATATTAAGTATACCTCAGCTTGTATAAGATTAAAAACTGAATAGAAACTTATAGTTTCAAAATTTGGTTTTTAGGATTTTGCGAGGACGCGGAATTCGATTCTCAACTTGATATCTGAACTCCACTCTTGGTGAGTGTCCCTGCCTGTTCTACGCTTACCTGTTTAAAGTACTTTCTTGACTTGATATCTGATAATTTGCAAAACTGGTTTTTGATCCATCGAAGTGAGCTGTGTGTACTTTATCGCACTAACCGTTCGAGTGGTGACTTGTGCAAAAACATTTTTCTCCTGAATCCTTGATTCTAGATGTAGTTGCGTCGTTGGGTGAATCCCTCGACTTCTGTATCCAACTACCCTAAATCTAAACGTAGTTACGTTGTTGGGTGAATCCCTCGACGCATGAATCTAACTACAGTAATGTCGTTGGGTGAATCCCTCGACCAATCATCTACGGGTATATCTCGAGTATACTGCGTCCTTAGTCGGCGAGCGGGCCCGGGACAGGGGTATGAATGGTGACGGGTTAAGATTAGAATGAGTGGATCTACATGGACTATAAGTAGTGAGAGTTGACGGAGGGTCAACTACGATGAATGGTGATCAAGCGAGGAAAATGGCTCCTGAGAGCCCCTGTATCCTACCTTGTGTTGTTATACGCTTTCTTAAATTGTTTAATTTGTTTAAGTTATTACTCGCTGTTTGATTTACGTGACTGCATGTTTTGGGGCACCACTGAGCTTTAGCTCACCCCATGTTTATTTGTTTTCCTTACAGGATGGGAAGATTGAAAGTATTTGAGCAGTTTATATTTCCTATGGTTGTACTTGAACAATTTGAATGTAATTTTCGGTTTGTAATGAATTCTACGTTAAGTACTGTATCTTTTATTTTGATTGCCACTTGAAGCTGGAAAAGTGTTATCCCTAATTCTAATTGTGAGAACCCTAAACCTTTCATACTTTCTAAGAGTTTTGGTTTATTCCCGTTTCTCGTTTAATTGAAGTATTGTTCACTAATCGTGTCAAAAACGGGAAGGCCTTGTTGTTATGTACAATTATGTATGAGATATGTATGTATGTGCACGTGTTAGAAGTACAATTGAGCGTGGCAATCAAACTTGGAAAAGAGGGAAAATTTTGCGAAAATGTTGAAGGACCGAATCCGGCCGGATTGTTGGCCGGATTGTTGGCCGGATTGTGGTGTAGTTTTGAAAAAAATGTGTTCGTCTCTGCCTCATATCCGGCCAGGAATCCGGCCGGGAATCCGGCCAGAAACCGGCCGAATTGTGACAGGACAGCTGGTTTGACCAGCGTTTTTTCTTCCTTCTTATCACTTTTGATCACCAAAATATCTTCATTTCCTCTTCTTGTTCAGCCGTGAGCTTTGAGAGCTAAGAGAGCAAAACTCTTCTGTTGATCTTGATTCCTATCTTTTGATGTTTACAAAACAAATGGATATTACTAATGTCTCTTAAAAGATCTATTCAGTTATGAAGCAAATTAGTTCCAAAGATCAAGTACAATTGAAAGATAACAAAGTATGCTGAAGCTGTCGGACGCTCAAGAAGTCAGGATCGGACGTCCTTCGAAGTCGACGAAACTATCGGACGCTGAATATGTCTCTACCGGACGTCCGATAGAAACAAGATAATTTCTCAAATCTGTTTGGTTGCTGTCGGACGCACAAAGAGCTTGCACCGGACGTCCGAAAGAATTGAAGAAAATCTCTAAAACTCACTGCCTGCTGTCGGACGCATAAAACAGGGCTATCGGACGTCCGACACTCCAACGGCTAGTTGACTCTTTAGCTACTTTCTATCCGTTGGAAGCTTTAATGAGACACTTTCTTGGTCCTATATAAATAGTGGTTGGTCAGACACTTCAAACAACTTTGGCACACTGAAGATACAAAAGATCTAGAGAGATTTTAGTGAGAAAATACTCTTCAAAGAAGATTTGTAGTCTTAGTGGTGTGAGGTTCATTATAAGCTTTTCATTTGTGAGTGAATACTTCATGAGTGTAGCTCTGTGAGGGTTGTCCTGAGGGATAGTAAAACGTCCTGGCTTGACCGAGGGAGTTCGGGGCAAGGAGGAGGTGAACCTTCCTTTGTACACAAGAGTGATTGTAATTCATCAATTTGAAGTAGCTTGTTTGAAGCTCAAGAGGAGCTGGGTAGTTAATTGGTTTGCAATTCTTTCCCTTTTATTTACTTATTCTTATGTTTGTGATCTTTTAATTGCTTATCGATTGGCTTTTCGATTGGTTGTTTTCGATCCTTACATCTTCATTCTTCATCTTTGATTTTCCTTCAATCTTGAAACTTCACCAATAGATTTTTAATTCCCTCCGTACAAGTGAGCTTCTTGGAAGGTTAAAGCTTTTGGGTGGAGTGATTTTTAAAGGGGAACTTGGAATTGCTAGTCTTCTTGAGTTGTGAGGTAAGATGATTAGAAAGTTCTTTCTTGCTTTGATTATGGTATAGTAGTGATTTGTGGTGGTTATACATGTTATATTGTGAATGATTGCATGGGTTTAATGGATTATGGTGAAGTTTTCTAATTAATTATGATTTTTCTGTTTTCATATGGTTATTGCTTTTGGCCATTTATGATGATAGGAAATGATATAGAATGAGGCTAGTTAGTGCCAATGAGGGTTAATTACAACCAATTTTGGGTTTGGAAGGAATTTGAGGAAGTTAGGGTTTCATAACCCCCTTTTCTGTCCGGTTTTGTATCATATGGTTAGAGGCCGAATTGGCCTTGGCTTAAAACATGCAAGTTGTAGGTATTGATGTGTTTGAAGTGCCTGTAAAATTTCAGGTCATTTGGAGTAGTGTAGAGTGAGAAATGTCGATTTTACTGTTGCTGTTCTGGGTTCTTCAGGATAGCCGAACTGCGTTTGTAATTGGCTGTTTTGACTGGAATTGCTTTGGATTTGGTGGTTGAGGTCTTCTGATGAAATGTAGCTTGATGTCCTAGCTACCATATGCCTTTGGAATTTCTGCATTTGGACCTGTTTAGACTGAGTTGTACTGATTACAGCATAGTGTAATTTGTAAACCTGCAATTACGGTTCTGGTTTGTTATTTGGCATATTTGACTTAGTTGTGCTAGGATTTGGACTGAGTGACCTTCTACATTGTTGTAGCCCTGGTTCTTAGCTTCGAAATGGTGTGTCTTACACCCTAATCCGATAATCGTAGCGCCAATGGTGCCAAAACCGCAAAATGATGTCAAAACTGTTTTGTCCGAAAATGTTTCTAGCTTGCTTTTCGTATTTCTTTTGTATTTATATGATGTTAAGCCTAGTGAACGGCTTTTGGAAATGAGATTATTCTATATGCTCTGTTGGGACTGATTTGAGAATTAATGAAGCTATTAATGGCTGGAAAATAGGTAAACACAAGGGACATGCCGTCCGTTTAGTTTCTTGTAAATTGACCGTATTTCCTTGGAGGTGTCTTCGGGTCTTTGAATAAGGGTTCGAAGGCTAAGTTGCTATTCAAACTCGTACTTTGTCCTTTGGCAAATAATGTAACCTTCAAATGTTCCTTAAGCCTTTCCAACCTATAGAGGTATGAGTTCGGGTTTTATCGGCCATAAGTGCATTGTTTCTAAGCAAGGTTTTAAGTGTGGAAGTTAAAGTATTTTGTCCTCCTTTTCACATGATTTTTATTGGCTTCGGTCATTTATTGACCACTTGAATATATATGCTATTGAGTCATACAAACAATTCCGAAAGAATCTTGCCTTAGCTTATTTCCTGGAAAATTTGGATTGTTTGAGTTAAGTGTTTCCGTTACAAATTTTATAACCCTTTTTGGTTTGGGTCGCATTAGGGTTATTTTGTCCACGGATCCAAATGCCTCTTTATACTTTGAAAGTCTTTTATACGTTTACTCGCAAGTAGTCGGGTATTTCTTGATTTCATCTAAATCATGCTCGATGAATTGTAATGTGATCTTATTTAATTTTAGGTTTCGTTGGTGATTGAGAAGTGCACAATAACTAGGTGAGTGTTCCTTGTTTGTTACGTTTCATGATTATATGGCTTGTTTGAATGATTGATAACATGTTAAATGCTTTCAATGATTGCTAAATGAGTTTTCGAGGCGAGTGTGTACTTTATCGCACTTAGCCTCAATGATTGTGAAATTTTAATGATTGAGCGATTGAAATGTTAATTGTGCATGAATGTAAGCCTTCTGGGCTGAACTGGCCATTGCCCCTTGTTACCGGTCGTCTCGAGCCAGAAGCGGACTCGGTCGGGCGATTAGGGACTTGGGTGAACGTTTCGGTATACTCGAGTATTACCTTGTAGGTTGGTGGAGCCTGGCCAAAAGCCAGGGACGGGGTGAATGAAATGAATGAACGAATGAATGAATGAGGGGTTTTACTTATACAAAATGCATTTTAAATGATTGAAGGTAGGGGAACGAAAGGAGAATGAATGAACGAACGAATGAACGAATGGCTCCTTGTGAGCCCGTATCCTTTTCATGAATGTGTTTATCGCTTTATTTGTACTTGTAACTTGAATTGTTGTTTATATGTGTTAAATGCATTGATTCTCTTGTTACCTATGTGTACGGAACCTCACTGAGCTTTCCAGCTCATTCCTTTAGTTTTTGTTTTCCTTAGCAGGGGAAGCCGTGCAAGGACGAGAGCCTGTATAGACTAGCTGCGTCTAGCTCTTGATTTTCTTTTGTTATGGTTCTCGCCCCAATGTTTGGTGGGCTGGTTGTTTTGAGAATGGAGAACCTTTGTACATAAGTCGTATTGCTTTTGGGATGGATATGTATACAAGGTTACGTTTAAGTTTGGAATTATTGTTATTTTGATTGTTTTGTGGGTTTTATTGTCTTCTCTTATAGTGACTGACTGAGTCCCGGCGAGAGCTGGGCAGGCGGCCCGCTGAACCCTCTGGTTCGCCTTAGGGGGAGGTGGGGCCGTTACAGTTGGTATCAGAGCCTACTTCGCGTGGTCTCTGCGCGTAGTGAGCCTGGACTGAGTGATCAATAGGTATGAAGGCTTAAGTGCTCTCTCGAGCATAAGCTTTGAACTGCGAATGTTATAGGCCTTAAAGCTCTCCCGTGGTATCTGAGGACCATAGATAGGTACGTCTGGGAGGAATTTCGATTGTAGATGGTTTACTCTTGGGACTGGCCAGCTCGAGAGGTGAATTATCTTATTTCGGATTCTCGTACCCGAGTACTCCAAAGTTGAGACGATGTTAAGTATATGAGATTTATATTTCGGGACCATGAACAGGCTTTGTCCGACCAGAATGAGTATAAGAGGTCGACAGATATCTGGATTGATTAGAAAATGACGTGAGGAGCCGGACGGGGTTACCTTAGCTGAGACTGGGACGACACATCACCTCCTCGGTTGATTCGCCCGTATATTCTTAGTATATGACGTCCATTGCTGTAATTGTGCACATGAATATTTTCCTGACTTGATACGTACTTGTGTAATTGATCATCTATTTTCTTGATATGTGGAGTGCTATGTGCATATATGTATGTTTACTTGTGTACTTGGTGCCTCAATTTTGGTTACTTTTGAGTCACCTTATTGCATTTATGCATTTATTCATTAAACTACTTTTGGAAAAAAAAGAGAGGGAAGGAAAAATATGGACGGGAGACGTAGTCAGGGACGTGGTCGAGGCCGTGGAACTAAACGGACCCCAGAACCTAGAGCAGAAAGGGAAACGTCCGCCGAACAAGAACAAGAACCTAGAGTTGAGGCCGGGGACCAAATGGCGACGGCAATTCAACAAATGGCAAACATTTTGACAAGGTTGGTGGACCAACAAGGCCAAATGCCTGTAAATCAAACCCAGAACCCTGAAATGGGCGAAGATAAGGCTCTGGAGAGGTTTCAGAAGTTTGCACCTCCAAAATTCGCTGGAGGGCCTGATCCGGATACCGCTGAACAATGGCTAGAGGCCATGGTGAATATATTCACAGCCTTAAATTACACCGAGCAAAGGCAAGTGAACTTCGCAGTGTTTCAATTTGAAGGACCGGCCCGATCATGGTGGAACGTAATTAGAGCAAAATGGGAAAGGGAACGGACCATATGGACCTGGGCGAACTTTACCAGAGAATTTAATGAGAAGTACCTCCCCCCTTTAGTCCAAGAAAGGAGGGAGGACGAATTTATTGGACTACGCCAGGGGACATTAAGTGTGGCTGAATATGAAACGAAATTCACCAAACTATCCAAGTTTGCTTCCGAATTAGTGGCCACGGAACCAAGAAGAGTGAGACGGTTCGTACAGGGATTGAACTTGGACATCCAAGAGGCGTTGGCAGCAGCGCAAGTGAATACGTTTACGGAGGCCCTTGAGAAGGCTCAACGAATTGAGAGTGCCAAGGCACAAATAAAGGCCTCCCAAACGCGAAAAAGGGGTGCATCGGGTAGTGGATTGGAAGAGTTTAGTGAAACGATGGCGCCTTCTAAAGTGAAAAAGGTGAGCCAGTTATCCTATCCGCCCTGAACAATAGGGGCGATAGATGAGAGGTCTACTAAAGGAAGCCAAATCGGATCTAAGGAGATTTCTCAAGATAGTCCAAAGATGACCTCTCACTTGATTTGCGGTTACTGTGGAAAGGCAAATCACACCGAGGATGTTTGTTGGCGGAAAGGGCGAAAATGTTTGATATGTGGAAGCAGTGAGCATCAAGTGAGCAATTGTCCAAGGAGGCATCCACGTGAGGGTAGTACTCAGTTACTGGATGGAACTAAATCAAAACCGGTGAAAGAAAGAGGAAACCGAACAAGTGTACCGGCCAAAGTGTATGCATTAGACAACCGAACGGTTCCAAACTCGCCTGAGGCTAATGAAGGTGAGAAAAATTTCGTGGACGAAATTTCCTAAGGGGGGGAGAGTGTGAGAACCCTAAACATTTCATACTTTCTAAGAGTTTTGGTTTATTCCCGTTTCTCGTTTAATTGAAGTATTGTTCACTAATCGTTTCAAAAACGGGAAGGCCTTGTTGTTATGTGCAATTATGTATGAGATATGTATGTATGTGCACGTGTTAGAAGTACAATTGAGCGTGGCAATCAAACTTGGAAAAGAGGGAAAATTTTGCGAAAATGTTGAAGGACCGAATCCGGCCGGAAATCCGGCCGGAAATCCGGCCAGTTCTTGGCCGGATTGTTGGCCAGATTGTGGTGTAGTTTTGAAAAAAATGTGTTTCGTCTCTGCCTCATATCCGGCCAGGAATCCGGCCGGGAATCCGGCCAGAAACCGGCCGGATTGTGACAGGACAGCTGGTTTGACCAGCGTTTTTTCTTCCTTCTTATCACTTTTGATCACCAAAATATCTTCATTTCCTCTTCTTGTTCAGCGGTGAGCTTTGAGAGCTAAGAGAGCAAAACTCTTCATTCTTCATCTTTGATTTTCCTTCAATCTTGAAACTTCACCAATAGATTTTTAATTCCCTCCGTACAAGTGAGCTTCTTGGAAGGTTAAAGCTTTTGGGTGGAGTGATTTTTAAAGGGGAACTTGGAATTGCTAGTCTTCTTGAGTTGTGAGGTAAGATGATTAGAAAGTTCTTTCTTGCTTTGATTATGGTATAGTAGTGATTTGTGGTGGTTATACATGTTATATTGTGAATGATTGCATGGGTTTAATGGATTATGGTGAAGTTTTCTAATTAATTATGATTTTTCTGTTTTCATATGGTTATTGCTTTTGGCCATTTATGATGATAGGAAATGATATAGAATGAGGCTAGTTAGTGCCAATGAGGGTTAATTACAACCAATTTTGGGTTTGGAAGGAATTTGAGGAAGTTAGGGTTTCATAACCCCCTTTTCTGTCCGATTTTGTATCATATGGTTAGAGGCCGAATTGGCCTTGGCTTAAAACATTAAAGTTGTAGGTATTGATGTGTTTGAAGTTCCTGTAAAATTTCAGGTCATTTGGAGTAGTGTAGAGTGAGAAATGTCGATTTTACTGTTGCTGTTCTGGGTTCTTCAGGATGGCCGAACTGCGTTTGTAATTGGCTGTTTTGACTGGAATTGCTTTGGATTTGGTGGTTGAGGTCTTCTGATGAAATGTAGCTTGATGTCCTAGATACCATATGCCTTTGGAATTTCTGCATTTGGACCTGTTTAGACTGAGTTGTACTGATTACAGCATAGTGTAATTTGTAAACCTGCAATTACGGTTCTGGTTTGTTATTTGGCATATTTTACTTAGTTGTGCTGGGATTTGGACTGAGTGACCTTCTACATTGTTGTAGCCCTGGTTCTTAGCTTCGAAATGGTGGGTCTTACACCCTAATCTGATAATCGTAGCGCCAATGGTGCCAAAACCGCAAAATGATGTCAAAACTGTTTTGTCCGAAAATGTTTCTAGCTTGCTTTTCGTATTTCTTTTGTATTTATATGATGTTAAGCCTAGTGAACGGCTTTTGGAAATGAGATTATTCTATATGCTCTGTTGGGACTGATTTGAGAATTAATGAAGCTATTAATGGCTGGAAAATAGGTAAACACAAGGGACATGCCGTCCGTTTAGTTTCTTGTAAATTGACCGTATTTCCTTGGAGGTGTCTTCGGGTCTTTGAATAAGGGTTCGAAGGCTAAGTTGCTATTCAAACTCGTACTTTGTCCTTTGGCAAATAATGTAACCTTCAAATGTTCCTTAAGCCTTTCCAACCTATAGAGGTATGAGTTCGGGTTTTATCGGCCATAAGTGCATTGTTTCTAAGCAAGGTTTTAAGTGTGGAAGTTAAAGTATTTTGTCCTCCTTTTCACATGATTTTTATTGGCTTCGGTCATTTATTGACCACTTGAATATATATGCTATTGAGTCATACAAACAATTCCGAAAGAATCTTGCCTTAGCTTATTTCCTGGAAAATTTGGATTGTTTGAGTTAAGTGTTTCCGTTACAAATTTTATAACCCTTTTTGGTTTGGGTCGCATTAGGGTTATTTTGTCCACGGATCCAAATGCCTCTTTATACTTTGAAAGTCTTTTATACGTTTACTCGCAAGTAGTCGGGTATTTCTTGATTTCATCTAAATCATGCTCGATGAATTGTAATGTGATCTTATTTAATTTTAGGTTTCGTTGGTGATTGAGAAGTGCACAATAACTAGGTGAGTGTTCCTTGTTTGTTACGTTTCATGATTATATGGCTTGTTTGAATGATTGATAACATGTTAAATGCTTTCAATGATTGCTAAATGAGTTTTCGAGGCGAGTGTGTACTTTATCGCACTTAGCCTCAATGATTGTGAAATTTTAATGATTGAGCGATTGAAATGTTAATTGTGCATGAATGTAAGCCTTCTGGGCTGAACTGGCCATTGCCCCTTGTTACCGGTCGTCTCGAGCCAGAAGCGGACTCGGTCGGGCGATTAGGGACTTGGGTGAACGTTTCGGTATACTCGAGTATTACCTTGTAGGTTGGTGGAGCCTGGCCAAAAGCCAGGGACGGGGTGAATGAAATGAATGAACGAATGAATGAATGAGGGGTTTTACTTATACAAAATGCATTTTAAATGATTGAAGGTAGGAGAACGAAAGGAGAATGAATGAACGAACGAATGAACGAATGGCTCCTTGTGAGCCCGTATCCTTTTAATGAATGTATTTATCGCTTTATTGGTACTTGTATCTTGAATTGTTGTTTATATGTATTGAATGCATTGCTTCTCTTGTTGCCTATGTGTACGGAACCTCACTGAGCTTTCCAGCTCATTCCTTTAGTTTTTTTGTTTTCCTTAGCAGGGGAAGATGTGCAAGGACGGAAGCTACGTATAGACTAGCCGATCTAGTACTTTTGATTCTTTTGTTATGGTTCTCGCCCCAATGTTTGGTGGGCTGGTTGTTTGGAGAATGGAGAACCTTTGTACATAAGTCGTATTGCTTTTGGGATGGATATGTATACAAGGTTACGTTTAAGTTTGGAATTATTGTTATTTCGATTGTTTTGTGGGTTTTATTGTCTTTTCTTATAGTGACTGACTGAGTCCCGGCGAGAGCTGGGCAGGCGGCCCGCTGAACCCTCTGGTTCGCCTTAGGGGGAGGTGGGGCCGTTACACTAATACTCAGTTTATATGTTTGTGTTGGTATAGTATGTCCTAAACCTTTGCGAGCGACGTGTGAAATATTTAAGAACCGTCGATTGGCTAAGTTATATGCTGTTATCTCTGAAGTTAATGTGGTGGTAGAAATTGATTTGTTTCGGAAGAATCATTATTGTAATAGCTTAGGTTAATCGTCGGAAGGTTTTAGGTTAGAATGCTTGCGTGAGTCCTGGCGAGAGCTGGGCAGACGGCCCGCCAACCCTTTGGTTCGCCTTAGGGGGAAGTGGGGTCGCCACAGATTCGGTCTCTCTCATGGACGAAATGCAGTGCAAAATCAGGGCAGATTACTAACCCTAAGCTGGAATTTAGGTACACAAGCTGAAAATTCCTTTAGGCAAGGTAAACCAGCCCATAAAACCTCAATAATTCATATAGCAAAGCTATCAAAACATGCACAACTCTCAAGCATCACATGTGATCAGAATTTTCACCATAAAACTAAAATTTACCATAAAACTACTTCAAACCATAAAATTTTCTCACAAAGCTACTAAAACTACAACCTTAAGACACCAATTTACACATTATGAAGTAGAGGGGAGTTGCTAGCCAAAGTTACCTTATACCTTATGCAAAGAGGCTGCCAACACCTTATCTTCCCAAATCACTCCACAAAACCCCTTAAGCTTCCTTAGAGATCCACTTTTATGGACTAGATTGCAAAACTGACGGTTGAAACTCAAGATTTAAGCCAAGAATGGAGGATGAAGTTGAAGCTTTGCTCTCTTGTTCTTTCCTCTCCATAAATTTCGGCCAAGACAATGAAAATGGAAAGAAATTGGGTCAAAATTTGGTTTAGTAAAGGTTAAGACAAGTCCAAGTCAAAGTCAAGGTCCAATGTTTCAAGGACAAATGGCATCCAAGGGTTAATCCTCATCTTGTTGTCTTCCAATGGTTATTTATCTAGCTAATCTCTAATTGTCACCTAGCACCTTGTAAAATAATATCCCTTTATACAAATCATCAACTAATCGTCAAAATTTTATCGCACTTAGTGCACTAGCGGGTTCCACGCCCATAATACACTTCAAATTTAACATAAACTATCTTATACTAGAAAAATGATTTAAAAACTATACTCACTTATAAAATCTTTGGAAAAATTAATATAGTAAAGTAAAGTGAAGAAAATGCATGTGAAATAAAAGAAAATAAAATAATATAAACTAAGGGAATTTTACGAGTCCTCACACCTTTTACATGTATACATAATCAAATAACTAACACCTAACATGATGTACATTTTTTTAACACCTAACAATTCCAAATTTATGCGTACCATTACACTATCTTTTATAGATATACATAGTCAAGTAACTAACATCTAACATAATGTACATATTTGTAAACTGATTGTATCTCATAGATCACCTCGTGTAAGGTGTTTCTAGGCAAATTAGTATTAGTCATATAGATAAAATTACATACCCACTGCAGCTTGTAAGGAGATGCACAAGTGGGTCAAAGCACCAATAACCATTCCAAATGTATACATACCATTGCATTATGCATATTGCTGCGATGACTAATTGCAATATGCATGTGAACAAATAACTGCATGTTTAACAATTTCTATACATCGTCCTTGGTCGATAACACGGTGTGCATTATTTCAACCAGATTGTACATTCACTAAGTATTTATATACATGCTACTTATTGAATTAAACTACCTCTCTACTAAATATTTAATGCACTCTCATAAGCACTAATGGTTGATTTAATAGGCAATTGGAACAAATAACCATCTAGTAAAAGCTTTTGATATAATATTATTGATGAATAATATATTGTATCAGAAATTATCACTTTTTTCTAATTTATTTTTGGTTTTTTTTAGTTTTCATTATTTCACTAATATAACTTGTACACTTACCTCAGGGGCATTTATGGAAACAAATTTCCCTCTCTTTCCTGAAAACACTTTTTTATGTTCACTTTTAACATCATAGGCTGATTTTGTTACAAAATCCTAAACCTTAGGGGAGGTTTCTGAAATTATCCCTATTTAAAATATCTTTGATCATGTAATTGGTATAATTTGCAGAAACAAATCTAGTTTAGAAAACCAAGATCTAAAGTAGATCTAAATGGGTGAAATTGAGAGAGCATCAACAACAAAGACAAGTAGATCTATTTTCCAACAAGATTTCCAAGGAAGATCTCCAAGAAAAAGGTATAAAGCCAAATCCTAAGGTTCAGGGCAAGCATTTTCAAATCTCTCCTATTTGTTTATGATTTTTCTTAATACTTTTTTATAAAACTATTATGTTTCTTCTTACCTTTTTGTGAAACAAAATAATTATTTTTTTGGAAAGTTTTTTGTTTTTTTGCTTGTTTTTTAGGAGATTATTGTGTTAGGAAAAAAGGAAAAAAGAGAGGTGCAATCATTCTTATAAAAAGAATTTAAGAAATACCTACAGATATTCAAAATCATAAATGGATATTTTCATAGTTTTTTTGTTACATTTATTTGAGAAACTTGAGACTAGTCAAGTCAATGAGTGATGCATGAATATTTCTATATAGGCTATCAGAAAAATTATCATGCATTTTTAATTGTAAGTGGTATTGAATTAAAAAATATCTTTAGAAAAAAATAATAATCTAGGGGGTTTTAATTAAAGGTGAAATATTCCAATGTTACAAAAATATATATACTAGAAATCTTATGTAAAAATTTGCATGTATTTACATTATAGACACTATCTATTGCTTGAATAAAAAAATTTAAATCATAATCTCCACATATATGCATTTTAGACTAGCACTCTATAGATTGTTTAGTTATTTTTAAATTTTATAATCTAGATATTTACTTTTTATTTGATGTTTTATGATAAATATTTACTTTTGATTATCATATTGTTATGTAGACGAAAATGCTACACATCTACCAATTGAAAATAGAAGATGCAAAAAAAAAAAAAACTAAAATGACCAAATTTTATCAAGAATGCTTATGGTTGTTATTGTACTTTTTATGATGTAGAATGCTTATGGTTAATATTCATCTATCTCAAATGTAGGAGATGTCAGATAAAATCTAAAGAAAAAAAAATTATTGAGCGCATGCAACAATCTTTTAAACTAACTAGGGAGAATGATGCTTATTGTATTAGTAAACTTCATATGAATAGACAAACATTTGAGATATTATGTGAAATTATTAGAGCTATTGGAAGCTTGAAAGCTATAAGAAACATGTTAATAGAAGAAATTGTTGCCATGTTTATATATGTTTTGGCTGATCAGAAGAAAAGAAAATCAATTTGTGCTCTATTTTGAAGAAGTAAAGAAACTATAAGTCATCAGTTCAATCTTTGCCTCCTAACACATAATTTTAAAATTATATTCTATATTGCTTAAGAAGCTTGATCCTGCTGCCAATTGCACAGATATGAGAGATGGAAATGTTTTAAGGTAATTTATTTTTTTGAAAGAAATCTTTTAAAAAAAGTGAATTTTTTCTTTTATCCAGTATAGAGATTTTAACTCATTTCATAATTTTTGATTGTTTTTTAAAAATAGAATTGTTTAGGTGCCTTAGACGGGACATTGGTTAATATGACATCACCTACTGAACAAAAATCAATATATTAAACAAAAAAGGAAGTATTGTGACGAATATATTATGTGTTTGTTCCCCTAATATGCAATTTATCTATGTCTTGTCGAGTTGGAAAGGTTCCACACATGATGGTCGTGTGTTTCGAAATGCTATCTCTAGGTTTAATGGTCTTAGAGTTTGATAAGGTAAACATGCATTGTAATATTTGATACCATTCAATCAATATTTTTTGCACATAATTGAATAAGATAGTTAGTTTAGTATTAATTTGCACATGATTGAATTTTGAAGGTTGTTATTACTTGGTGGATGCTGGATATAGTAATGCTAATAGATTTCTTGCTCCTTATCAAGGATAGAGATTATCACCTTAATGAATTCAATGGTTATTGACCATAGAGAATGAAGGAATATTTCAATATGAAACACTCTAAAACTAGAATGTCATTGAGAGAGATGTTTCAGATTGCTCAAAAAGAAATAAAAAATTCTAGCAGCCCCTTCATTTTTTGCAATTCAAATACAAGTATGAATAATTACGGCATGCTATCTACTGCACAACTTGATAAGGAAGTTCATGACTACTGTGAGTGTGACGCCCCACATCTCCCTAAGGCGGACCAAAGGGTATCCGCGGACGCCTGCCCAGCTCACGCCAGGACTCAAGCAATTCCATTCAATTTCAAACCGAACTAAATACTTCGAAGAGAGCAACATAAATACAATAATGCGGAAGCGTTCAAGCTTAACAAGTCACTTAACGCGTAACCAGTACATCGGATAATCATAAAACGACTTAAATTCAAAATACGCGTCAGGGCCCAAACTTTCAAGATTACAATTTCCAAACATACAACCCAAACCAGGGCCTAGTAAAAATATATCACAGGAGTCTTAACAAAAGTACAACGGATGGTTTCTCCATATTTCTCCAAGATTCGGTCCTGTTAAGGAAAACAAAACTATAGGGTGAGCTAAACGCTCGTGAGGCCAAGAACACACATGCAAGCACTTAGTCAAATAACAATCCCAAATTTAATAAATAAAGCCATGTCTTTTCAATACTCAATCAATCAAACATGAAAGGTAATCAGAAACAATTCAAGGATATAGTAGCTCTCAGGAGCTAAGTTCCACTCGATCTGCCGTTGTCATTCGTATACCTTCCCGCATTGACCCTCCTGTCAACCGGGTCGGTATTTCCATTTCCGTAGATCACCACTTACTTCCCTCCGTCCACCGTACACCCCAAGGGCCCACAAGTCTATTATTGGGCGATACTCTACGAGTATGCCAAGCAAGACCTCTTATTAGGTCGAGCTTATGTGTATCTCATGGCTCGCCCCAGTCCCCGACCAAGTCCATTACCGGCTCGAGTCTAAGGTTGGCCTATGAGTTTGGGCGTCCCCCATTCATTTGAAGGTCGAGGAGGTTCACTCCAACGACACAAGCATTCATGACATAACATTGCATTTCATTCATTCATTCAATACATTCCATTCATTCATTTGAAATTAGAACGAGTGCGATAAAGTACGCACCCGCCCTTATCTTTAAAACTTTCAACAAATACCACAATTAAACAAGTATCAAAATTCACACACTTGACACTCACCGAGCAATTCAATAAGAATTATTTTCTGGGAGTTCAAGTGTCCGCGGTGAGATCCTCTTGAAGGTCTCCTTGCGCGCCTGGCAATTTAATAGTGAATAATCATACAATTAACCCACTTATCAAGAAGATTGTACACTAGTACAATCTAAGGATTATTTTGCAAAAAGGAACCTCAATTACACGTAAATCGAGGTTCAACTTGTCTTTTATTATGTACAATAATATTTGAGTTTTTATCTTGAAAATCGTAAGCAAAACGTTTAAGAATATCAAAAGAACAAAGAGTTTTTGAAAAACTCTATTTCTTTGAAATTTGAAAATTTTTCAGTTTTATGATGAATCTTTGAAAAATCATAACTCGCTTGGTATAAGTCGAGAATTGGAAAAATTTATACCGTTGGAAACCTCTTAGAGAGTACTATAAGTTCCTAGAAGACACTTTTCCATGAATCGAAGTGAAAAGTGGTCAAAAATGAGCTTGAAGACGCAGGGTTGGTTTTCATGGCAGAATTAAGTTGGATTTCGGCCAACTTTGGAAATTCGGCACGATTCACACGTTGCAAACCGGCCTCTGAAATTTGCAGCTCAATTAGTGTTACAAGGGAGGTTTATAACAAAACAAGCGGATCAAGAATCGGAGTTTCGGGTACCGAGATACGGTAGCCCGAAGTTGAGAAAATTCAAGACTGGATGAGAATTTTCCAGATTTGAACCTCCAACATGAGGAATTTAATTGGGTATCGAAACGAACTTGGATTGGCACCAAAATTGGCAGTATTTCAATACTATATGGAAAGTATCTCTCTATCGAATTTTGAGGAAAAATACCTTCGGCAAGGTAGTTAATTAGCCCACCAAAGTTCAAGAAAAATCCTAAGGCAATCTGCCTTTGACTTGCATTTCCCAATTTCCAATCGTCTAACCAAGAAAGTTATCCAACCATGGTTCATTTGTGAAATAAGGGTCTAAGATACACCCATAATATCTTTGGTAAGTGTTTAATATCAAAAACATCAACTAACAAGTTCACTCCAAGATTTGGTTCCAAACCAGTCCAAACATTAGGGTTTTCCAAAACAGAGCAGTCCACTTGTTTCAGTCACAAATCAGTCAATATAGCTCGAAATCCAGCATGGCTTACGCCGTTGGAAAATACATTCATAGGACTAAAATATCACAGAAGAAATCATTTCCAAATTCGGCACCCAACTGGTTCAAATTCGGGCATCAAGTTGCTGCCTGACCACTTCATTCCAGACGAACAGAGCAACAGGACAGCGAACGTAAAACATTTGGTTCGGCTTGCTCACAAAGAATCAGAACGTGCATTATATACCAAATTAAATCTAGGAATGTCTAGTTTCAAACGCCACCGACGGCACATGATTTCGACATCCGAGGACAGAATTATAGCCAAAATACTACCGCTGGTCAGGGCATACGCGAATCAGTTTTCCAGATTTGCTGGTTTCTAAAAAAAATTCATTTGCCCATTCAAACCCCATTATTTTTGGATGAAATTTTCCACACCTCTAATACATCATATAAGCATCCAGTACAAGCCATTAGTTCATTAAAAACTAGCCTTAAAATGGCCGAATAAAACAGGGGTAGAATCGGAAGTTTTTGCTTCTTGCACCCAATGAAGTTCCTACTAATTACCCACCACTAATGCATCATTATAATCACTAAACCAACAATATAATCACCATTAATTATCACATCAGCAACAGCAACCCAAGTGTGGGAATTCCAAGAGCCCACAATCACATTTTTACACCATAAACAAGTAACTAAGTGCATGCATGAGCTTAATCTTGCCATATAATCTCCATAAGATAAGAATCCAAGGGTTGATCATTACCTACTCCTTTGGTTTGCAAGGTCAGAATTTTCGGCCCTCTTGAAGCTCCAAGAAACCGTGAAAGCTCCCCTCCTCCTTAGCTAGATATAATCTCCAAGAGGTTTGCTAAGTGGTCTCCAAGTTGGGTGTGATTTGGAGGTGATTTGGGTGAGATTAGTGTGCAGAAATTTTAGAACAAGGAGTTAGAGAGAGGGAGTGTTTTGGCCGGCCATGAGGAGAGGGAAGAGAGAGTGTGTTTGATCTAAGTTAGCTTCCAAGAGAAGGTGCAATGTGTGGTGCAAAATCACCCCAAAAGTCAACTCTCATTAGGGGCCGTTTGGTGCGATTACGGCTCGATTTTTCGCGCGTTTGGTTCACTAGTGCACTAAACCTCCAAGGCATATATATTCATGTAAATTTTATTCACTCTTAATTGTCCCGGAATAAGGGTCTAAAGTCCCTCAAATGAAGTCGCGCGTGTGAAAACGCGTACCGTCAATTTTAACGCTATAACGCGAAACTTTCGGAAAATTCTTATAACGATTGCACTACTAACTATCACTTGAATATTTATTCATAAGATTACCTATTTTAGGACCATGGTACAAGTCTCCAATATTCCAAGCTTATTATGCTACTACGCGGATAAAATCTCCAAGTACTATTCACTATTTTTACGCAACGCGCTCTAGGAAATTAATTTTCGAAACGAATCATTTTAAAAATATAACGAAGTTATATTACCATGTATTTAGGTCTAATAAGACTAGAAAATATTCCTTGGAAATAAAATCCAATTAAATAATTTATTAAGCCATAAATTAGGCATAAAATAATAGTTTTTACGAGTCTTCACAGTGAGGACTCGCAAAATTTACTTATTTAATCTCCTATTTCTAGCTTATTTAATTATTAATTTGACCTTTTGCTCCGAATATTATTTTCTAAGCTCTTGAGACCTAATTACATGAAAATATAGTTTCATTATATTTTTAAAATGACTTGTTTCAAAAATTAATTTTCGGAAGCTCGTTTAGTGAAAATAGTGAACACGTCTTTGGAAATCTTGATCGATTGAGAGTACAATAGGTTTGAAATATTGGAGACATGTACAATGGACCTAAATTAGACATTTTAATGTTTAAATACTCCAGTGATAGTTATTAGTACTATCGTTATAAGAATTTCTCGGAAGTTTCGCGTTATTGCGCTTAAATTGGAGATACGCGTTTTCACACGTGCGATTTAATTTAGGAACTTTAGACCCTTATTTTGGGACAAATTAAGAGTGAATAATAGTTATATGAATATAAGTGCATTAGAGGTTTAGTGCACTAGCGAAACAAACGCAAGAGTAAACGAGCACGAAACGCGCGCGTTCGCGCGCTATTGAAAGGTTGACTTTTGGAACCAATTTTGGCCACAAATATCAAAGCTTCCTACGGAAGCTTATCATCAGCCACCATTCTTCTTTTCCTTCTCAAACCAGCCGTGCAACACCAAGAGAAGGAGACCAAAATTCCTTCTTCATTCACCTCTCAAACTTGCACCAAATCACTTGAAATTTCTACCACAAACTCACAACAACTTGGAGATTCATCTAGGCAAGGAGGGGAGCTTCATTTCCATGGTTTTCTTGAGGCTCAAAGTGACCAAAAATTTCTGATCTAGTCATCCAAGAAGGTAGCAAATCATCCAACCCATAGATCTTAGTTTTTGTAAGATATATTGCACATATACGGTTATATAATCATGTGGGTAGCTTTGTTTATGGTGTAAAATGAAATGGGTGGGCTCTATGAACTCCCACCTTTGTCTTGGGGACTGATATCATGCTTAATGATGGATTTAATGTTGGTTTAGTGCTCAAAATGGTAGATTAATGGTGTATAACTAGTAGAAACTTCAAGGAGTGCATGGAGTAAAAAGTGACCGTTTTACCCCTGCCTTGTCCGACCATTTTTGTGCAACATTTTGAGGTTCTAATGACTTGATTATGTTTTTTACATGTTATTGTGAGTGTGTACAAAATTTCATCGAAAAATAACATGATTTGGTTGGTCAAATGAGTTGATTTCCAAAGTCAGCAAAACTGGAAAATGAATCCCGTATTGGCCAGGCAGTCATTTTGTATCGACCATACCTCTTTGCTCCGATGTCAAAATCAAGTTCCGTTTGCGGCACTGGAAACTAGACATTCCCAGATTTCCATTGGTACCAATTTTACATTCTGGTTCCACTTGAGTGAGCCACACCATTCGATTGAAAATCACTGTCCTGTTTCGTTGCTCTCCAGGAGACAGGACAGAAATTGCTTCTTGATGCTCAAAAACGAGCTGTTTGTGAATGGAATTTGAAAATGGTTTCTTCTGAGAAAATTTAGCTTTATGAGAGAGTTTTCCAACGCCATTAACCACGCCCAATTCCAAGTTAAATTGAGTGAGTTGTGGCCAATGTTTGAAACTGCTACAGTGATAGAATTTTCCACCTGGACAGATTTGTAACTAACAATGATTTGGGACTTGTTTTCTGAAGCTTCTTGGTATAAATCACCTATCAAATGTACCTTAGACATTATCTACTGAAATGAACCGTGTTTGAGGTGTTTTATTGGCCAAACGTTTTGAAAATGGAAAAACGGAAGTCCAAGGCAGATTTGCCGAGGAACTTCTTGGGACTTTAGTGATTTCGTTAACCAACTTTACGAATGAATTTTCCTACAAAATTTGGTATAGAAATAGCCCTTATATGGTAGGATAATACTGCCAAATTTGGTACCATTCCAAGTCCGTTTCAGTGTTCAACCAACGTCCCAAAGTTCATGTTTAAATCTGGAAATTCTTGATCGAGGAGGAATTTTTAGCAAACTTTGAGCTGCTATATCTTGGCGCTCAAAACTTCAATTCTTGTACCGTTTGTTTCGTTTTAAACTTTGATTGTAGCTCTAATTGAGTTCTAAATTTCGGAGGTTAGTTCGTATTGTGTGAATTTTTCCGGATTTTCAAAGATGGTCAAAAACCAACCCCGAAACTGTCTAAATGGTCCCAAGCAGCAACTTTGAGTCAATTTTTGAATACCTTCTGTTTGGAATCATGGAAAAGTATCTTCTAGGAACTTTTAGTGCTTTTGAAGAAGTTTCCAACGGTATCACGCTTTCCAATTTTGGACCTACATAGTGCAAGATACGATTTTTCTAAAATTGACACCCAAAGTTGAAATTTGTCAATTTCTTAGAAAATAAAATTTTGGAAATTTGCCTTCTTTTCTCGATACCGATTGAACATTTTGAACTCGATTTCATGGAAAATATTAGTCTCTCTCTTTAGACTTTAAAACTTTACTCTTGAGCCTCGATTATTAATAATTAAGGCCCAATTAATGAATTCTCCTTAGATTGTACAACCTTCTTTGATAAGTAGGGGTTCTAAGTGATAGTGTATAATAGTTAATGGTTATTTGCCCAGGCGCTCAAGGGGACCTTCAAGAGGAACTCGAAGTGGACGCCTAGGCATTTGTTTGAGTATTACTCTCTTGTTGCTATAGGTGAGTGTTCCATATAGGAATACGTAATTGGAATAAATCTATGACATGCATAACCCATGATCATTAAGTGTTAAGTGCTATATGTTAGGTATTTACCACACTCATGCATATCTGAATAAGGTATACTTGAATTACTCGACATGAAATACCTGAAATATGTATACTTGAACTATTCGATATGAAATGCTTAAAGAGCATATTTATGTGATTACTTGAAATACTAGATATGAAATGCTTGGAGAGCATATCTACATGATGTGTTTAAATGATTAATTATGCTATGATAGCATAAGTCGGTTGGAGTGAATCTCTTCGACTCTTACGTTGAAAAAGTGAAAAACGGCCAATGGTGGCCTATTAAAATGACATATGTCTACCAATTAACCGTAATTACCACCGTTAACCATTTACAGTTTACCGTTTACCGTTAACCATGTTTACTTACCGTTTTCTAATCTATTCGCCTACTTGCTTACTTGATTATCTGCTTACGTGATCACCAACTTACTTGATCACTTGATTATCGTGAATCGCATGTTATATGAAGCTGTCCATCATTGTTAGGCGAGTGTGTACTTTACCTCACTCGACCTACTCAAATGATGAATTTTACCTTTTGCCGAATTACTTGATTACTTGTGCATGTTGTAAGCTCTAAGCTGAACTGGGCCCTGCTCATGGTTACTAACCTACTCGAGCCAGGACTGGGCTCGGTCGGGTAGGTTGGAACCTTGGGACACCGTTTCGATATACTCGAGTATTACCACTGGAGGGATAAGGTGATGGCCAGTCAAACCGAGGGGATCCGGAAGTCATAAGGTGCAGATGACCGACAGAGTTCCACTGGAACACCGTATCCTACCGTATATGTTTACCTTGTATCATGATAATTGTTTCATGCTAAAATGCCAACATGAAATCCTGAGCTATGCCTGTGATATGCTCCATACCTGTTAACTGACCAATGTACTCATACCATGATACCTGTCTCATACCATGATAAATGTCTCAAATTACTCGTACAATGATTATCACCTCATGATAACATGCCATTGTGCAACCTTGAACCATGCATATGATATGCCCAACTTACTTGATTTATTTGAACTGTTAGAGTGTCTTGGAACCTCACTGGGCTGTGTAGCTCATCCCACGTTGTGGTTTTCTTTTACAGGGTTCGAGACCAAGGGTGCTCGTGAGTAGTACTAGATTGTTTTCTTTTGGAGACTTTAAGTTATATTATAACGGATGGCTATTGTACCCTTTTCCGTTGGATTGTATTTAAGCTTGAAAGCTGCATAATTGTAAGTGTGAGATATTTGAAGTACTTTAATTATGTATTGAGGTTACTTAAAGTATTTCGAGCTTTTGAATGATGGATTGTAGTGAGTCCTGGCGAGAGCTGGGCAGGCGTCCCGCGGATACCCTTTGGTTCGCCTTAGGGAGAAGTGGGGGCGTCACAACTACCAAGCGAAGAAAATGAAAATGAAGATAAAGAAAGTGATGAAGAAATAGAGTACATATCTACTATTTCACTAATGGGCAAATTTTAAGAATAATTTAGCTCAAGAATGTTTAACAATCGGAGGACTAGACATAGTAATTAGTTATGAACGTATACTTAGTTCTAAAGTTTTGCACAATTTGAATCGACATTTGATATTTTCTTATAGTGGATTTGGGAACTGAAATAATATTTGTTGTATTCCTATTATGGATTTGGGAAATTTATTTCCCAAATTTTTTTGTATGTTTCTTTTTGTACTTTATCATACTTCAAATAACACATCCATTGTCTTATTTTTCATTATTGAACTTAATTGGTATCTATTATTTTATTTTATTAGTATTATGATGACTTTTAAATGATTGGATAGAGAATGGTGAAACTGTACATGAAAGAGGGAGAAATAAATGTTTTTGGACTGATGAAGAAATGAAAATGCTCATAGAAGTATTGCGAAAATTAGCTTGTGTTGTAATATAAAAAATAGATGGAAGATTTAAAAACAACTATATGAATGAATTGCTCAAAATTATCTTATATAAACAACCTAACTTTACCAAATATGTCAGCCTACATATTAACTTAAAAGTTAAGTAGTTGAAAATAGATTTCATGCAATTACCAAACTATGTAAAGAAAGCAGTTGTAGTTGGAATGATATTGAAAAATGATTTCTTGCGAAAAAAGAAGTGGTATGATGATTGGTGTAAGGTAAGAAATTGACTACATTTTAAGTTTTCTTTTTCTTATCATTTATCTTTCTTTTCTGTTTTCTAGGTTCATAAAGATGTAAAAGACCTTTGGAATGTCAAATTTGGGGGATCTTGATATTGCGTATGGAAGGGATAGAGCCATTAGAGCTATTGCTGAAAATTTAACACAAACTGTCCAAAATAAAAAAGCTATCCAGAATTTGGAGGAAGAAGATGAAAGAGTTGATGCTACTTCAAACTCAGATGATGACAATGTCGATGAAGGTGAAATAAATTTTATTGATGCAATCAACCAAACCAAAATCAACAAGCACAAAAAATTGTTAAACAAAAAAGAGACAATCACCTCTAACTGCAACTATGTCAAACAAATTAAAATCTACATCAACAACAGGGGTTGATCTTGACGCACAATTACAATTTCTCACCAGCAAATTTGGAGCCTTCATGGGGGGAATTTAATCTAACTTCACAATTATAGCAATAGCTATGTCAAATGAAGATACGCATGAGCAAGTAATCTTTGATAGAATAGATCAAGTGGTTAATGAGCTATTGAAACTTGTTCTACTGAGTAGAGATGTAATGAATGCAACCAATATGTAAGTAACCTCCTTTATCCTATTCTAGAAGTCAAATTGAGAATAGAGCTTAAAAAACTTTAGTAAAGGGTCTGGCAAGACGGGAACTCTCTTTCTAGGTTTTCTTGGCATGCTTGGTGTACACCTAGGGTTCTGGTAGACATGGAAGCCCTTCAGCTTATGGCTGGGGGGCAGATTCCCTCCCCGGCAAAAAAGTCATTTTCTTCTTTATTTTCTTAGTCTTTGCCTTCTCCAATTGATATTAAATATCCGTCGCTCCACAAGGGTAAACCTGCTACTATTTTCTCACGAGAGGACATTGACAAATTAGCTATTCCTTATAAGCTCTCAGTGGTGGGGAAATTTTCTCATGGCAGGCCAAAATTGGAGGAGATTCGTAGGTTTTTCTCGACTTTGGATTTGAAGAACTCGATCTCGGTAGGTCATTTGGATGCGAGACATGTTATATTGCATTTTGCTAGTGAAGCAGATTTTTTGTGCATCTGGACAAGGGGATTGTGGCAGATTGGGAGATATCCAATGAGGGTTTTTCGCTAGACACCAGAGTTTCATGTGTATCGTGAATCCTCTTTAGCTCCCGTTTGGATATCTTTGCCTTCCTTACCAATACATTTTTTTGATAAACATAGTCTACTGTCCACTGTGAGTGTGGTTGGTCGACCATTGTTTGTGGATGCGGCCACAACTTTGATGTCGAGGCCCAGTGTGGCTCGTTTATGTGTGGAGGTTGACCTGTTGCGGCTTATCCCTCTTCGAGTTTGGGTGGGCATGGCTGGTGACTCGGCGGGCTTCTAGCAGTAGATTGTTGTCGAGAATCTGCCAAAATATTACTCAATCTGCTGGCATATGGGTCATGCAAATCAAGAGTGTTTACTTGAGGAGGGTGATCAACGTAGTCACCACCCGGGGAAGGAGATCGCTCAGGTTGAAAGTGAGGGTACGAAGGAGGAACGGTGGAAAAGAATTGAAAAGGGTCTGACAGCTGTCTTTGTTCCGGTTAAGCAGGCCATAACTTTGCTTGCTAGCCAAGTTTCTACCACGAATAAAAAAAATCAGTAGGAGCTCATTGCCCAGGATAAGGATTTGCGGAATGAAGGCTTGGTTTTGGAGGTTGAAACTACCCAGAAAGCAGAAGAATCTGGACTTGCTGTGCGTGCGGATACTTAGGTGGGGATCAATGGTCAGATAATGGAAAAGCCAAGCGATAGGATGCAACTCTACAAAGAGCAGAAGATGACGCTGCAGAGATTCAATTGGGAAGGGATGGCCCAGGTACTAGCAATCCATCATATAGGGCTTTGGGGTCTGATATCCCCCAGTCTATGATATGTTTTGGAGATGTTATGAAGGAAGCTACTTTTGATAATACAGGTACGAGAGATGAGTATGCTGGTCAGGAACTGGGGGTGCGTCTCCGGCCATGTCAAGTAGATGCAGTTCCCATGTTGCAGCCTCTTTCGGCAATTATTGATTTTGTTTTGCAGCAGAAGGAAGATAGGTCTGATGCTAGTGGTTAAGAGGAAATTCAAGGGGGTGGCGGGTAATTTATCCTCGTGAGACCTTACTAGTTCGAGACATAGGAAGAAAGGGATGGTCTCTTTGTGTGCTGGAATTGTTGATGGATTTCAGGTTGTCAAAGTCAATCAATAGAAAGGAATTCATGCAAAATTTCCTCCTAATAGACAGTTGCGGACAGCTTCAATTAATTCACAAAATTCTTTTCACTTACTGCCCAACGATTAATGGTCTTTTCTGGAACATTCGGGGCATCTCTAAGGCTCCAAATTTTAGACATCTTCGAAAGTTGATTCAATTGCATCAAGTTCAAATTTTAGCTATTTGTGAACCTAGACTTCGGTTGGAAAAAGCAAAGCGGTTTCGGCTTAGATTGAATTTTAGTAGTATTTTTTGTAATGCTGCTGGGTCTATTTGGTTGTATTTTAAAGATAATTTTAATGGAGTGGTAGTTGGTGAAAGCTCCCAACATTTATCCATTAAGATCTCTCATGCTCATTTGCCATTTCCTATCACATTATCTTTCGTGCATCCCCGCTGTACTAGTCCTAATAGACGAGCTATGGGATGGTTTACTGAGTGATAATCCAGACACGGGTGCTTGGCTTGTTGGTGGTGATTTTAATGTGGTAGTTGATGCACATGAGAAAAGAGGCGGACGGCCTTAAAATCCTTTTGAGGCAGCCGAGTTTGTACAATTCTTGGGTGATGCCAATTTAGTTGATATAGGCTTCTCTAGAGCTAGTTTTATGTGGTGTAATAATCGTCATGGCTCTGTAAGAATTTGGAAATGGTTAGACAGGATCTTGGTCAATGAGGGGTGTTATGATTTAGGCTTACAATTCTCAGTCACACATTTGGCTCGTGAGTCGTCAGATCATCCTCCACTCCTAATTTCTGTAGCGACTCAAGTTGACGATTGAAGAAGCGCTGGGCTTCCTCGGACCGAGCTGACCTACTGAGCTCGGCGTGCTGATGAGAAGAGCGTGTCCAAACCCTGCAAAACAAACAAGAAAAGGTCCTTAGGGTGACTAGCAGGGGAGCCCCGAGGTTACCCCCGGGGACACTCCGACGGTCAAGTTAGTCTTCCGGTGAGTGGAATTCACGGGAAGTAAAACAGTCGGGAGTAATTTGCCAATAGTAAGCGTACCTTGTACAGTTGGTGTGCGTTACCATTTATACCTACTCGAGAGTCCGGCCTCCGTACGTTTCGGGATCTGCCCGGAATAGTGTCAATCCCGTGCTGAGGGGGATTCACCCCGCCCTCTGCGGGATTGTTCTCTGGAGCCCTTCGGAGCCCTAGCTGCGGTGTGCCCCAGGATGGTACCCATGGGCCTGGGGTCCAAGCCCAGCTCTGGACTTCCCGGGCTGCCACGTGTTTGGACCCTGGACGGGGCCTCTGCACTAGCCCCCTAAATTAGGTAGGACTCCAGACAGACCTGATCTACGCCCCCTGCCACATGGGAGACCGGCGTCGCCCTGCTCTGCCATGGTCACCTCCGGCACAGTGCTGCCTCCTGAAAAGTCGCGCTTGAGTCCTTTCAACTGTCGCGTCTCTTTGGTTTCCGTACTGCTTTTAAATGCGTTCGCATGGGGGCGGTTCAACTTCAAGCAGCCGTTTCCCCCCATTTTACTCCCTATAAATAGGGGTTACTAGATTTCTTCCAACTCTATTTGCCATTTTCCTTATTTCGCGTATTTTCTTACTTCCGAAAGTTCCAGTGGCAAGACTTCCGGCCCACAGTGTCTAGATTCCGGCGGTTCCTTCATCTTTTCCCATTCCATTCACTAGTAAGTTCTTTTCCTTCCTCCTTCGCTCTCTTTTTCCCCTTGTCACCCTTTGCTTTTTATGTCGGATCAGTCCGGCGTCACTTCCACCGCATCTCGGGTCCCTGCCCATTGTAGAGCCCTTAGGATCCGTATCTTCTCTTCATCTTCATCTTCACCTTCATCTTCCCCTCCTCCTCTTTCCTCTTCTTCCGCTTCTAACCCCAACTTCCACATCCCCAACCTGCTCGAACCCATAATCATTATGAGCTCTCCATCTGTCCATTCTCCTCCTGCCCGTATCCTGGAGGAGGTGGTCGAGCTCGATGCTCTCATCGAGCAGCAGGTCACTTCCGTTCTTTCCCCTAAATCCCCACATGACTCCACTGACGGAGCCCAGGGAGGGGCAGGTAAGGATAGGGATTCCTCCGAGGGCCCCCCTGCTCCCGAGCAGGGGAATGATCCTGAACTCGACTACGGTCAACCTGACCAGCAAGAGGTCACCCTCTCGCCCGAGGAGGTCGCTGAGCTGGTCAGGTCTTTTTCCATTACTCTGGCCTTCGAGCCGAGGGCTGTCGGGCCCCACGACCGAACCAGCCGACCCCCCTCCGGATTCGTAGCCATCTATAGGGAGCAGCTGGTCGCAGGGTTCCGACTCCCCATTTCTCTAGTCCTATCCGAGATCCCGAGCTATTGGGGGCTCAAAATCACCCAGGTCCATCCCAACTCTATCAGGATCATCATTGGATTCCTGATCTACTGCCAAATCTGCTCCATTCCTTATTCTCTTTCTCTCTTCCGAGTCTCTTACACCCTTAAACTCTTCCTTCCTGGGTGGTACTACTTCTCCCGCCGAACTACTAACAAAGTTCGGGGTAGGAAGGGCACCCAAGATCTTCTATTCGGGGTCCGCTCTTCCATAAAGAATTGGAAGGGGGACATCTTCTTTGTTAAATCTACACACTTCCTTCCTAATGTGTGGAAGGTCGGGGAGGTCGACTCCGACCCCTATCCGGGGGACTTGGACACCGAGGCCCTCAGCCAGCTAGTGAGCTCTGCGGTGAAGCTACACGCGGCCAGGTTCTCTACCGAGCAGATATCTGCGGCCAGGCTGATGGGGACGTTGTCCGGGTCCCCTGGAGGAGTGGTGCCCTCCTCCACCAACTACGACACCTGTAATGCCGTCTCTGTGCTCCTGTTGTCTGTTGCCTTTTTTTGTTTTTTTACTAACCTGGTGGTGTTTGCTGCAGTGAGGAGGCTTTCCAAGCTGTTGGGCATGCCCTCCGACGTGGCCGCCCCCACTCCGCAGCCAGAGGCTGCCAAGAAAGCCTCTGAGGCATCTCTGACTCCTGGGGGTAGCTCGGCTCCCCAGAAGGAAGCCTCCCACTCTTCGTCCCCCACCCAGCAGGTCACCAACAAGAAGAAAGCGACCGGGCAAAAGAAGGGCTGAGAGGATCAGCCCCCTCAGTCTGAGAAGAGGCTCGCGCCAATTTCAGCACAACCCCCTCTTCTGCTAACGTCAGGGGGTGCCCCCCGCGCAGGTCCAGTTCACCTGGGGGTTGGCTCTGTGGAGGAGCACACACGGGAGACGCCCCCCCAATCTGTGGCACTTTCGCCATGTGGCCCCCGTGAAACCGGGTCCGACCCCCTCTACGCACGACCCCCGTCGTGGGGACTCTCCATCAACGACCGAGCCCAGTTTCCTGAGGTGGCTCGCGAGTTGGTAGCGGGTTCGGTCCTCCCCCGTGACAAGAGGTGGATAGAGCTGGCCAGTCCGTCCGAGTTCCAAGACATGTACTACACCGCTCAAGCCCAAGTAAGCTCCCTACACCTTAGGCCACTTGTGTCTCTGCTTTTCGGTTTGATCCCGTAGTACGCTAATTTCCCTTTCCGTTCCTTAGGCCAATGCCCCTGGGGCTGCCCTGGCGACCCGCTTCTCCGAGCTATCTCCCGACTTAGAGAAATTACAGAAAAAGAATTGGGAGACTGAGCAAAGGCTGGCCCGCGCCCTTAAGGGGACAGACTCCCTAAAGGCCAAGTTGGGCAAAGCCGAGAAGGAGCTGGAAGTGGTTCAAGTCCAACTCGCCTCCACCAGGTCAGAGCTGGATCAGGAGAGGGCGGGCGTAGAGAAGCTGAGGGCGGACCACGCCATCGAGCAATCCGGCATCGTTAGCCGGGAGCGCGGGAAGGCTATTCGGGAGTTCATCTCCACCGAACAGTTTGCCGAAGACGTCGCCCTCCTCAACCAGCCCATCCTTCAGGTCGGCTTCACACGAGCCCTGGACCAGGTGAAGGAACTCGGCCTGTCTGGCTTCGACTTGGCCACATTCAAGGACTACAATCCTGCCGCCGAGGAGAAGTTAGACTGGCTCTTCGACGGGGATTGCAAGGGGCATGCCCTAAAGGATCTGGTTGGCAGGAGCGACGTGGGAACCGAGCTTGCGAAGATTCCCTTGGAAGAGGGCGAGGCTCCTGGCAGGGTTTCCGGGAAGGAGCCAGTGGCTTAGGGGTTAGGGGCTAAGCTGTGCTTTTCTTTTTTTTTTTTTTTTTGATAGCTCGGTAGGTTTTGCAATAGGTAGGTTTTGAATGTACATATGAAATGGTATTGAATGAAACTATCTAATTCTGGCTTCCAATTTTCGCTTGCGCCAAACTCTAACAATCGAAGCGGCGTGACGACCTCCTGGGCCTAACATTAGACTTTAAAACTTTAAGTTATGCCGACCTCCTGGGTCGAACATGAAACTCTCAAAATTTAAAGGCATTTCATCCATTCATTGCCCCTGCTCTCCACTAGGACACTTAGTATTGTCTGAGTGTGCTAGTGTAGAATTAACAAGCAAATAACGTGACAGTTCAAGGTAAACGGTATTGATAAACTTTGTAATGAAGGTTCGAAGTCGAACATTTATTTAGTTTGACCCAAAAGTGGATTCCGAAGAACAGACAGTAAGATATCTTGGACCAATCTAACCTATGAACAATCGCAAGTTCAAAAAGTGCCAAGTGCGGGGTACCTCTATTCCATCTAATTTCGCAAGTTTACAGTACCCAGCTCGGCTCGTCTCCAGGACTTTGTACGGCCCCTCCCAGTTCGGATCAAGCTTGTTGGAACTATGAGCTCGACTGACTGAGTTCTTTCATAGGACGAGGTCTCCCGGCTGGTACTGCGTATTCCTCACCTTCGCGTTATGATAGCGGGCAAGTTGACTTTTGTACTTAGCCATCCGTATCGCCGTTCCCTCGCGTTTGGCTTCCAACATGTCCAAGTTACACCTCAGTTCTTCTTTTTTGATTGCCGCAACGAAATTCTGTGTCCGAGGTGATGGGAGGCTGATCTCTGCTGGTACCACCGCTTCTGCCCCATAAGTTAGGGAGAAAGGGGTCTCATGTGTGGCTGTCCTCGACGTAGTTCGGTAAGCCCAGAGGACACTAGGAAGTTCTTCTAGCCAGTTAGACTGGGCCAGTTCCAGACTAGTCCTTGCAGAACGGTTCGATTAACGTTCTCCACTTGGCCGTTGGCCTGGGAATGACCGACCGAAATGAAGTGTTGGCCGATCCCGAGCGCTGCGCACCAGCTCCTGAAGGGGTTTTCAGCGAACTGTCGCCCATTGTCAGATATCATGACATGCGGAATCCCGAAGCAGCAAACTATGTTTTTCCAGAAGAATTTCTGAACTACTTTTCCAGAGATAGTGACCAGAGGTTCCGCTTCCATCCACTTTGTGAAGTAGTCGATGGCCACCACGAGGTGTTCGTATCTCTCGGGAACTCAGGGAAAAGGCCCCAGAAAGTCTATTCCCCACTGGGCAAAAGGCCAAGGACTGTGGATGGGGACCATCTCCTGAGTTGGCTGGTGACGCAGCGGGGCGTGCACCTGACAAGTTCGGCATTGCTGAACTAATGCTGCGGCATCCTAAAACACTGAGGGCCAATAGTAGCCTAGGAGCAGGCACTTTTTGGCCAACACCCGAGATCCCACATGCGCCGCGCATAAATCTTCATGAACTTCTCGGAGGACATAGTCGCCTTTCTCGGGAGTTACGCACTTTAGCTAGAGAGACAAATACGACATCCTGTAGAGGGTCCCCCCCAGAGTAGGCGTACTTGGCAGCTCTGAGTTGGAGTCGGCGGGCCTCGATTTTGTCCTTGGGGAGGACATCCGAGCTGAGGAAGTCCACGAGGGGAGTCATCCAGGAGGCCGGACTGTCTATAGCCAAGACTTGGACCTGGTCGATGCTTTTTTGCTTGACTACCTCCATCAAGACCTCCTTGTTCAGGTGAGCGAACGAGGAGGACGCCAGTTTTGACAGAGCGTTCGCGGCTTGTTCTGTGATCTCGGCACCTGCTCGATTTCAAAGACATCAAACAAGGTTATCGCCTCTCGTACCTTAGCCAAGTATTTTTTTCATGATGTCCTCCTTGGTCTCGTACTCCCCGCGAACTTGGTGGACTACGAGTTGGGAATCACTCCGGACTTTGATTGCAGTTATACCCATCTGGTGGGCTATCCGCAATCCAGTGAATAGGGCCTTATACTCCACCTCATTGTTGGATGCCGGGAAGTCAAATCTGAGCGCGTATGTCAGCTCTTCCCCGGTGGGCGAGGTGAGCAGCAGGCCGGTTCCGCTCCCTTCCTTGCTCGAGGCCCCGTCCACAAATAGTACCCACGGCTCTTCCGGCTGTACCTCCTCGGGCAAAGAGCTTGACTCGGCCACGGACAAACTGGCCCCTTCAGCAAGGAAGTCCGCCAGGGCCTGAGCTTTGATAGCGGTACGAGACTGATAGCCGATGTCATGCTCTGCCAGTTCGACAGCCCATTTGGTCATCCTGCCTGAGACTTCAAGCTTTGTAAGTATCTGTCGTAAGGGCTGATCAGTCATGACAACAATGTTGTGGGCCTGGAAGTAAGGTCGAAATTTTCGGGCGGCGTGCACCAGGGCAAGGACCAATTTTTCTGCCGGTGTGTACCGCATTTCAGGTTCTTGTAAAACACGGCTGACATAATATATTGGCCTCTGAGCCCCCTTGTCTTCCTGCACCAAAACTGCACTAATGGCCTCATTGCAAACGGACAAGTATAGAAACAGGGTTTCTCCCTGCTCCGGGGCGGTCAAAGTGGGCAGCTCAACCAGATATGCTTTCAGGTCGGTGAAAACTTTCTGACATTTCTCAGTCCATTGAAAGTCCTTAGGCACTTTCAGGATTTGAAAGAAGGGTAGCCCCCTTACCGCGGAACGCGAGAGGAATCTGCTCATGGCGGCCATCCTTCCCGTGAGCCGCTGGACCTCCTTTATGTTCCTCGGAGGGGCCATACCCATAATGGCTTGGAGCTTATCCGGGTTGGCCCGGATCCCCTCTCGGGAGACCAGGAAACCTAGGAAATTTCCCAACCTAACCCCGAAGGTGCATTTTTCGGGTTCAACCGCATCCGGCCCTCCCACAGGATGTTCAAGATTTTCCTCAGATCGGGAACGAGCTGCCGGTCAGTTCGGCTCTTGACGAGTATATCGTTCATGTAGACCTCCATACTCCTGCCGATATGATTCTGGAACAATTTGTTGACCAGGCGCTGGTAGGTAACTCCAGCGTTTTTTAGCCCAAACGGCATTGTCCGGTAGCAGTAAGTCTCCTCAGTGATGAAAGAAGTCTTTTCTTGGTCTTCTTCAGCCATCTCTATCTGGTGGTATCCCTTGAAGGCATTCAGAAAACACAAAAAGTCAAAATCCACAGTAGAGTCTACTAACCTGTCAATTCTCGGCAAAAGGAAGCAGTCCTTTGGGCAAGCTTTATTGAGGTCTATGAAGTCTACGCACATCCTCCAAGACTTGTCCTCCTTCTTCACCAGGACCGGGTTGGCTAGCCAGGTCGGATAATATACCTCCAGGATGATCTTGGATTCCAGCAGCTTGCCGACCTCCTTCTTGATCACCTTATTTCTCTCTGGGGCGAAACTCCTCTTCTTCTGTTTCACCGGCTTGAAGCGGGGATCTACATTGAGGTGGTGGACGGCCAGGTCAGTCGGAATCCCAGGCATGTCCTCAACCGTCCATGCGAAGACCCGGGAGTACTCCCTTAGCAGGGCCTTCAAACCCTCCTTCTCCTCGGAAAGTAGCGACGCACCGATGTGGAGGACCCGGTCGGGCCTGTCCTCTCTCAAGGGGAACTCCTCGATCCCGTCCTGGGTGCCCAACTGTCTGGCCTCCTCCTCCGGGATGAGGGGCTCCAAGCTGGTTGTCTGAGCCACCACCTTCTCTTGCCCCCGGCGCATGGCCAAGTAGCAAGTTCGGGCCATTTCTGGATCTCCGTGTACCTCGGCTATTCCTCCCGGTGTGGGGAATTTGACGCTGAGGTGGAACGAAAAAGGAATAGCTCGGAGGGCGTTCAAGGCGGGCCGACCCAGGTATATATTGTACGGGGATTGTTGTTTGACCACCACGAAATTGATGGGGATGGTCCGGCACTTGGACGCCTGCCCTACCGTAACCATCAGGGTGATCATCCCCTCCGGGTTGATGGGTGGCCCGGTGAAACCCACCTAAGGTGTCCGAACCGAGGTCAACTGTCCATCTTCCAAGCCGAGCTCCTTGAACACCCGGTAGAACAGGATGTCCACCGCACTTCCTTGGTCAACGTACACTTTCTTCACCGATAGTTATTGGTTACGACGTCTATCACAATGGCCTCATGGTTCCCTGACACCAGGGGAACTACATCCCTAGGTCCGAAGGTAATCTCTTCGTCCACGCGCAAGCGCTTCAGGGAATCATCCCTCTCGGGGGGAGGCCGCCTGTTCTTCCGAGCCGCATTGCTGTCCCACCCGTGGGACCCCCGGCGATGGTGTTAATCACCCCTGCCAAATTTCTGGATGTCCTGGTCTGAGGAGCGGCCTCGAGGAATGTCACGCTGCTCAGGGCAGTCGCGACGCTGGCCCTCGCCCCTGTCTCCGCGGTAGGTCCGTCCTGGCTCCTGGCCTGGGGGGTCTTGCCGTACAAATCGTCCGAGGAAGTCACGCTGGATCAGATCCTCGATCTCCTTCCGCAGGGCCAACACCCCTCCGTGTCATGCCCGACGTCACGGTGGAAGGCACAATACCGGTCCTGGTTTCTCTTGTTCCGGGGTGTCCCCATCTTAGGCGGCCGTTCCCCTAAGCCCTCCGCCTCTATGACGGCCAGGATCTGGGCTCTGGGTCGAGTCAGGGAGGTGTACCATTTTTCCGGAAGCGGCGGTTGACGGGGGTTTTCTCCTTTGAGAGTCGGTCAAAAACGTTCTTCTTGGCCAGGCCATCCTTGCTTTTGGGGTGGCTTCCCCGTCCTCTTCGATTTCCGAGCTCCCTATCCGACTCCCTCTTCAGGCGTGCCGCCTCCTCTGCGTTAGCGGCTGCGTGCGCCCTAGTCAAGAGCTCCTCCAGATCTCTGGGAGGCTTCTCGGCTAGCTTGCAGAATAGCTCCTCTGCCCTGAGCCCGTTCATGAAGGCGGCCATTACCACCTTTTCATCTTTGTCCCTGATCTGCAGGTTCTCCGTGTTGAAGCGGGCCATGAAACTTCTCAGTGACTCGTCCGGCTTCTGCCTGATTGCCATAAGGTGAGCCACATTCTTCGAATAAGTCTTCGAAAAGACGAACTGGGCGACGAACTGCCTGGCCAGTTCGGGGAAACTTCGGATGGACCCCGGTGCCAGACCTTGGAACCAGAGCCGGGCCCTCCCCTTCAGAAAAATGGGGAAGGTCTTGCAACGGATTTCATCCGCAGCTGTTTGCAGACGCATGTGCGTCAGGAAGACCGAAAGGTGGTCCTCCGGATCGGTCGAAGCGTCGTACAGCTCAATGTTCGGGATCTTGAATCTCCGGGGTAGCGGGTAGTCCTCTATCTCTCGGGTAAAGGGCGAGGCTGTGTAATTGTCCTCGTATAATTGCGGCCACAAGATCTGCTCGAGTTCATCTCGGACAGGCTTCCACTGGGGAGGGTTGCGCGGTCGGCTCTCGACAGATCGGTCGGGGGAGCGTTCAGACTCGTTTCGCACAGGCTTACACTATGAAGGATTTCTCGGTCGGCTCCCAGCGGACCGGTCGCGGGGATACCTCTCGCTATCTCCGACCACCGAGGCTCGTGGCCGAGGGGGAGTCCGTGGCCGTTTCCTTCTGGGGGGCTGATCCCGTGACTCATCCTCCGAGGGAATGAGGGGCGATTCCTTCTTCTTCGCCTTGGAGGTTTGTGCGCCCCCAGTTTCACCCCCCTCATTCGCCTGTCGGATCATGTTTTCCAACATGGGGAGGTTCTCCATCACGAATTGGAGGATCTGCTGTCTCCGTTCCCCCGAAAGAGCTGAGCCCCCAGCGTCCCGAGCCGCCTCGGTCTCCCTTCACCGGGACCCATCGCCGGCTCCGGGATCGGTGTTCTCTATGGTTCGCTTGGAACGCGTTCTCGCCATCAACACAACTACACTTACCTTTTGTTCTCACAAACGGCGCCAACTGAAGAAGCGTTGGGCTTCCCCGGACCGAACTGACCTACTGAGCTCGGCGTGCTAATGAGAAGAGTGTGTCCAAACCCTGCAAAACAAACAAGAAAAGGTCCCTAGGGTGACTAGCAGGGGAGCCCCGAGGTTGTCCCCGGGGACACTCCGACGGTCAAGTTAGTCTTCCGGTGAGTGGAATTAATGGGAAGTAAAACAGTAGGGAGTAATTTGCCAATAGTAAGCATACCTTGTACAGTTGGTGTGCATTACCATTTATACCTACTCGAGAGTCCGGCCTCCATACGTTTCGGGATTTGCCCGGAATAGTGTCAATCCCGCGCTGAGGGGGATTCTCCCCGCCCTCTGCGGGATTGTTCTCTGGAGCCCTTCGGAACCCTAGCGGCGGTGTGCCCCAGGATGGTTCCCATGGGCCTGGGGTCCAAGCCCAGCTCTGGACTTCCCGGGCTGCCACGTGTCTGGGCCCGGGACGGGGCCTCTGCAACGACAAACCACGGCCCTTCCGGTTCTTAAATTTATGGACGTTGCAGGAGGATTTTTTATCTGTTATTAAAGAGTCTTGGGAATGTCCATGTGAGAGGTCTTCTATGAGAGTTCTATGTATTAAATTAAAAAGGCTTAGGGGACATATCCAGCAATGCAATAAATAGGTGTTTGGAGATATTTTTCGATCTGTGAAGCAGAGGGAGGAAGAAGTAAGACTTGCTGAAGCTAGAATGGAGAATGATGGTTTGGATGAGGCATGTTCAGATTTGCACCTGGTACAAGCTAGACTACGAATGGTGCTGCGAATGTAGGAGCTGTTATGGAAGTAGAAACCTCGGGTTAGATGGCTTCAAGAAGGGGATAAGAACACCAAATTTTTTTATTTTGTGGTCAAACAGTGGCGTTTACAATAGGTGATTCATAACATAAGGGATGGAAGGGGAGATTGGGTGGCTTCGAAGTCATAGATAGGGGAAGAGGTTGTTTGGTATTTTAAGGAGCTATTTTTGACGCAACAGACAATGAATTCTCCGGGTTTGCTAGAGCATATTCCTAAAATCTTGTCAAACGAGGATAATGCTATGCTAAAAGAGCTTCCAACTAAAGAGGAAATATGTCGTGTTGTTTTTGATATGGATAGAGAGAGCGCGCCAGGTCTAGATGGATATATGAGACATTTTTTCAAGTTTGCTTGGTCTGTCATTGAAGAAAATGTCGTTAAGACAATAAACAGCTGTGAGAACTCGAGAAAAATTATATGTATGCTATGAATTTCTTTGATTTTAATTATTTCGATATTAGAAATATTATAACGAATAAATGGTTAAATTAAATGTCTAATTGAATTTATATAAAAATTGAGAATTTAGAAATATCCTAGAATGGTGTAAAAAAAATTATATGAATCAAATAAACATATGATATGCATATTGTAATTTGACCCATTTGAATATAATATATAGTTGAATAAGTTACATGACTAATTAATTTTCCTTAAAGCCAAATGTGTGGAAATCTACTAGATCGAAATAAGTAAAATTTTTCAAGGTACATACAAATTAGAACAAACGAAATTTTGAGACAATGTGTGAGACAAAAATTACGGACTCATGGCAACCAAATGAACGAAAATAAAAAGACTAAAACAACCTTGGAATTTCAGACTAACTACCATGCAGCCAAGGAACCAACCATCAGAAATTCATAAACAAAATCGAGAGCTCTAGGGATTGAAACCGAATAGAGATCAGCCAACCATCTACTAGACTAAACGGTCGAAAGGAAATGTTTGGCTGCTAGCTTAGGGCGGTGAGTAACTCTTATTTGGACAGCTGCCCGGAATGAATCTGCTACCAAAATTGCTAGTAAGTAGTGACCGAATGAGGGAAACTCTGGAATGATCAGCCACCGAATGAAGAAACTTTGAGTGGTCAGTCGAGTGAAGAAGTACGCTCAATTCTCTCCCTACCAACCGAGCACTAGGAACAAAACTGAGACAGAGATTCGGTCACACCATTCATCTCAAAATACAACCGAGTGAGAGGAAAAGAAAATATTTCTGGTTTCACCTTGCTACCAGCCTGCAACCGAGAGATTGAGGGAGAGAGAGATAAACATTGGCTCGCTTCATTTCTCCAGCTTGTAATCTCAACACCACGAGCCAAACGTAAGGAAGGCAGGAGTAAGACTTGAGGAACTGAATCAGAAACATGAACAGTCTGCAACATCGAAACTCAGGAGGAAAAGGTAAGAATCTGCAATAATCTCTTGCTTATTCGGTATAAATGGATTAAAATATGAGCTGCATGTGAATTTAGCAAAGAAAATGGGTCCTTAGTCAAGGTGAAACTCTGTTTTAAAGGAGATAAAACTGTTGGACAGATTTGGAGGGAATTAGAAGCTGTTGTTGAATTCCAGCTTATAAATGATAGAAAATTTGTGTGATAACCTCTTAAGCATCTGGTACACTTGAATACGTATGTTGTAGGCTGGATTCTAGTGAAGAAAATTGAGTTTTGCTGCAGAGAAATTTGTTTAGAACTGATAGCTAGCTGGAGGAAAATTCTGACTTCTAGCCGTGAGATAGGCATTGGTTGTGTAGCCTGTTATCAGAAAAGAAATGGAAAGATTGCTGCTGAATCCCGTAAACCATGACTCTGATATCCTGTGCTAAACTGTAACATGATGCATGGCATCATGGTTGCTTTATGCATGAGAAAGTGAGCATGAAATAGTAAGGATTGAGCTTGAAAGAATCTGATGCATACTGCTATGCTTCAGATTTTGTAGCCTTACGCAGATATGGGATTTGATTCAGTTTTCTTCTGGAATCTGGTCATAAACTCCCATGTTTAGCTAAGGATAACCTGTAGCTGAATAAATAACCTCTGTATGAGTGATTGAGACCTAAAACTGAAAAGGAAAAGTTGAAGAAGTGTCAAATAATAAACTACTGCCATGCTGAAAATTCATTGGCTGCAACCGAGAGGGAAAAGAAGGAAACTCTGGTTGTCCTTTGTAAATCTTAACTTCCGGACTCACGTATAGGATTGTAACATGTCATAAGTCACTTAACTCCTACAAGTGAGACAGAAATGAATTGAAACTAAAGGGAATATTAAAGGAAGAATGAACAATCTGCTGCAAGTGTTCTTGTCACTCTAGCTGTCCTCTGCAAACTTTGGCTTTTAAACTATTGTATTAAGCTGTAGTATATCATAAAGCCTCTTAACTTCATCAAGCAAGACAAAAATGAGTATAAACTAAAATGAACATTGAAGGAAAGTTGAGTTCAATCTAATGCAGATAGGTTGGCCGAAGGAAAGAAAAAGAAATTATCCCAGGTTCTTCATGGATTCTGGTTCTAAACTTCTACATTGAGGTTTAATTCATTGTATAACATTTCCATCTTATCATGCTTGTTAGATTTGAGTGAATAATGAAGAGACTAATGGGAAAATTCTTGATTAAAAGCTGATGGAACCTATTAGGAAGGCCGAGATAGAGAAATGAACTTTTAATCAATCTTCCTTCAAATTTTAGTTGTGAACTTTTATATGCTCTATTTAAGGCTACTTTGTAGCTTGATAGTCATGTTTTGCATGTTAAGTTGGAGTTAACATAGAAGAAATTAAGGAAGCAGCCATATGTTGCATTGCCAATTGATGACTGTTACACTTAGCTGATGACAGATTAGTATATATATGATTTCTTGGCTGATCCATTTGCTGGAATTAAGTGTTATTTGTCTTGGTTTGTGTTGGACAGAATGCATACTAAGAGATTAGTGTTTTAAGCAAGTAAACAGTGGAGCTTTGTTGAACATTTTGAAATGATATTGCTGGAAATTTTACTTGCTGGCCGAAACAGTGATGAGTTAAGTCTTCCATGATGTTTTCAGAAATTCTAAGATAACTTGTAGTAATTATATACATAAAACAGCTTATAACCTCTTAACCTGGTCTTCATGAACATTTTACAGAACTGAAAACTTGGGGGACTGGTGTAGTGGAACAAAACCCAAACTACAAACAACTTAGAGTCTGGTTTAGCTTAAATGGAACAAATGAAGAGTTCATTTGCCTTAATCCTTGAATATTGGATAGAAAATGATTTAATCTTAGTCTAAACATCTTACAAGACTTTAAACTTAGAAAATGATTTTTTTTAATTTTTTTCTAATAGAGAAAGGGTGGGATTTAAGAAGCGCAAAGAAAACAAGGAAATTAGAACCTAATATCTCTAATTTTTGCCTCTCAACCTTATCTACTAGACCAAACCTCCTTGGCATTATGAGGATAATTTACTCATCTAGTGATTAATTTGTTAGTTATTTATTTTTTGATTAATAAGCCATATTCCATTCACAATTTTTCTAAAATTTACACCATTTTTATGAACTTTGAATCTTCCCGTTCTTATTTTCCAAAAAATTTTCAAATGTTTTACTATCATCACCAGCCATCTAAAAAAAATGTTCTAATTTCATCCTATTTTCATTTATGTTCATGTGCCTCCATTAATCTTTTCTAGATGCAAATCAATTGTCTATCATACAAAACAAAATAATTTGTTACTTGTAAAGAGTTACCAACAAAGTTTGGGTTAGTTACAGTTTTCTCCATAACGTATACCCTAATTTTCAATTTGTGTTCCAAACTTTTTTTTTTTGTATTATTTAATCTCTTATGGGACAAAATTCCTCTATTATGTTAAATTTATTTTTTAATCCTCTTTCCTTTCTTTTCTTCCAGATTAGTCATCTTTTTAAATTTTTTTTAAACAAATAAAAAACTCATATATGTATTAGATTCCTTTTTTGAATTTTTCATCAAAGAATCAAATTTTAATAGCATTATTTTTTAAGCAAACCCCGTACATGGGGAAGGGATGCTATCCCTAATTTTTATTAAAACACTATGAAGGAGGAAAGCGGATACAGTAGGAAAATTAAAAATAAGGAGTATTACTCCCTTATATTGACTCGTCGAACTGTGGCATGAACAGATATGTCTAGGGTAACTAGTAATTGAATATGTTTTGGCAATTGAGACAAATACTCGCAAATACTATGCCCAAAACTCAGATTGTGACGGCTCCACCTCTCCCTAGGGCATACCCTAGGGTTTAGTGGACCGCCTGCCCAACTCTCGTCAGGACTCACTCACTCATAACTCAAGAAAAATAACGTATATCCATAGAAAATGAATAACACATCCACTTCAACTTAATATATACATTGATGCTCAAATCCAGATACAAAGCTTCTACACGCCAAATAGTTCAAAATATTTACAATTCGAATACAATCAACCCTAGTCGGGTACTAGCGTGAGTACAAATTCAAAATTCAAAATAACTAGATTACACTAGTCTGTACACGTCTCACGCCTCACTCGTACCCCCTATAAGAAAAACAAATGACGTGGAATGAGCTAAAAGCCCAGTGAGGTTCCAAATAGCAAATCGACCATTGTTTACAGGTACAAGTGTCAATATAGCAAAGTAATGAGCATGAAAAGTTCATAAAAGTGGGCAATAACACTTCAAGTGGCAAATCTCAAAATGAATGGGTGTAAAGTTTTCTTTCAAAATGAAACAATAACACGATAAGTACTAATCATTCCAAAGTATAAGGATACGGATGGCTCTCAGGAGCCAACTTCCTATTGCATCACCAGAGCTTGATCAAGTAATAGTTGACACTCCGTCAACTTTCAAGTAAGTAACCAATCCAGTAGAGCACCACTTAAACTACTCTCCGTCCACCATCCAAACCCCCTACTGGGCCCAAAATCCTCAATAAACACTGGTGGTAATACTCGTGTATACCGATTAGTCGAGGAGATATCACTCCATTCGACAAAACAAAAGACCCAGGGTTCGTTACCCAATCGACCAAACCCGTGCCGGCTCAACTCGAGTAACTCGCCACAGGGTTTCTGGAATTCCAGGAAGTGCGCACCAGATACACAAATATATCAAATCCATTGCAACAATAAACAAGTATATCTCATAGTAGGGCAAGTACGATAAAGTACACTCTTGTCCGATCAAACAAATGACATATCATTAAATCACATTGGTCAAGTATTAAAGACAAGTGTCCAGTTCAATCAGGTATTTGGAAGCACTCACCAAAGGTCTAGTGCCTCTCAAAAGTCACGTTCAGGTCCAACTCTTTGGTTGGAGTCCAAATCTGCGATAAAATATCATTTGTGAATGTAAAACTCTCTAGAGTTCGAAACATAGGAGTTTCGCTTTAAGAAAATCAAGTAAATGCAATTCGCTTAAGTAGTATTCATCATACTTATCAAATTCCGAAAAATTCATGCTCGCTCATAAACCTTTGAAACTTTGAAATAATTACACTTGAAATACCATTTGAGTCGAAGAAATGGAGAAAACGTATTTCTATGAGTCGTAAATTTCATTTTCCCAAGGGTACAAGGTCGGCCAAGTTCTAACTTATATTTCTCGATAAAAGAAAATGCAAATATCCTAGACGGTTCAAGTGGTATTCGCTCTCAAGCCTTACTCATGTCGCAAGTCTATCTACCTAGCTCTCGAGCTTAAATTTGGGCAGCACGCCCTTTGTATTTACCTATTTTCCAGCCATTTATGGCTTCATCCGTTTCCTCAATCAGTCCCAAAGTCACACACAAAATAATCTCAGTTCAATAGCCGTTCAATAGGCTCAAAGTCATACAAGTACCAAACCAAGCTAGGAACATGTGCGGAAATGAAGTTTGAGTCAAGAAACAAAAGACAGATTTGATGTTGTTTTACGTAACGGACACAACTGAGGCTACGCTTATCGGATTGGGGTGAAAGTTATATCGTTTCGAAGCTAAGATAAAGACCTACAACTTTGATGAAGACCACTCAGTCCAGTTTGTAGTGCAGCTAGGTCAAAATTTCAAATTACAGAACCAGAATCTCACATTTGGGCTAGTTAACCGCACTATACATAAACGACAATAACTCAGGCTACCGAAGTCCGATTAAGGAGCTTTCAGGGGCGTTGGAAAGCTAAGACATAGAAATACAACTTCTGTGTCTTGACCAAATGCTACGTTAGTACGCATCAGGGTGAACAGATGCGGTCAGATTGGTGAAATGTCAAAACTGTCCCTCAAGTTCTACCTATGGCAATCAGGGGTATTTTTGTCTTTTCACATGATACAGTGGTCGGATTGAGCTGAAAGTTTACAGGAAACTATAAAATATCATTCTATACAACTTTCATGTTTTTTGCTAAGCCTAATTCGGCCTCTAACCTAGTCAAACAAAACCGGTCAGAACAGGGGAGGTGAAAAACTGAAATCTGGAATTTGGGGTTTCAAAGGGAAATCTCTTCATTTCTTGCTTGAATCACTACCACAATCTCTTATACAAAGTTATAACCATCATATACTAGCTAACCAATAAGAAAAACAGTTGAAAACCTCAACTCTAACTCAAGAACATGCACCATATCCATCCCACCCATTGAAATAACTATCATTATCCAAATATTTAAGGTGCTATACCAACTTAAGCAAGATTAAAAGTAAGAAAATGGTAAACCATCATTATTACCTTACTAAAGCTGCTTTCAAGAGTAACCCTAGCTTCCCTTCCAAATTTTTACCAACACCCAACTACCTAAGCACTCAAAGGAAGATTTAATCGGTTTAGAATCTTGTTTTTCTCACTTAAATGGTTCAAACTCAAGATGAATTGAAGTTGCTTTCTCTTGCTCTCTCTCTCTTATGCTCACGGCTGGTAGGAAGAAAATGAGGAGAAATTGTGTGTTTTGTGATGATAAATATGGAGGAAAATTAGTTAGGCAAGAATCCATGGATGGCCGCCACTTGTCGCCACCAAAATCCATCTCAATTTTTTTTCTTTTCCTTGTAATTTTGGGTCAACATTTTCGGCCAAGAGAGCTGAGGATGAGAGAGATATTTTGCAACAATATCAAGGATATGTTATGGTAGGGAAGTGGTAGTCAAGTGGGGTGCTCAATCGGTAGTGTGCAATACCCGTCGGTTCTAGCCGTTTTTCTTAAATTGAGTATACTAAGGGTTGAACTTATAATTCACCACCTCATTATTACCTCTTCTAATCACACACTTAATATCATCTAAAACTCACTCTCAATCACCAAATTTGATCCACACGCCGTACCGGATAGCCACACTACGGATAGGCGTAAAAATCCTAATTCGCACTATCTTGAAAACAAAAGGGAAAACCCTTAATTCTATGTTCATTTACACTTATTGTGGGGTGATTGAGTAGTAGGGCCATTATAAAGTAATATTTTTCAAATAAAAGGTGATTTTTAAGAAAAATATAAGGAATTTTGCAAGTCCTCACACAGATGACTTTGTAGCGCATCCGCCACCGCATTCGCTTCTCTATAGTTATGACGAGGATTACCTAACAAGCGTTGTAGCAAGGACTTAATTTTCAAGATAACATTGCAGAGAGGCCAAGTGGAGAGGCAATCTGATGTCACCAAAAGAGAAAGTGGCTGCGAATCTACTTCCGCCTCAATCTGAGATATTGTTTTACTACTGCAAATTTCCAACCCAAAGAGTAATGCCCTGGCTTCTGCCTCTAAAACTTGTAAAAGGCCAAGATGACCTTGCCCGATGGTCCCTGAGGACACCACCTCCCGTGGCTTTTCCATTGCTAACACTGGCATCCGTATTAAGCTTCAAAATCCCATTCTTGGCGCCTCCCATTTCATTGCAATACACACTTTCTTTCTAGGTTGGTGAAGGTAGAAGAAAGGCGCTATGGTTGAATCTAAGTCCCCCACCAACTGCTTCCTTTTCAATCGGGTAGCTACACCCAAGAGTTGTAAGAGGGAACAAACCTCCTGGATGACCCACCTAGGCTCCATCTGGAGACCCTCAAAACGGACTGCATTTCTCCTGCGCCACATGCACCAGATTACAGGAATAGGAATCATTCCCCTGATATGATGTGGGTGCCTGCTAGGGGACGACAATATCCATTGCATGATTGTAACATTGAGACAAGAGTGTCGCACAAACGGCAACCCAAAAAGAGAGTAGAAAAACCTCCACACCTCCTAAGCCATACCACTATCAAAGAACACATGTCTCAATGTCTCCACTGAAGAGCAACATTGACATTTGGAAGCCAAGGCTACCCCACGCATCTGCAAGTTGTTATCCAATGGTAGCAAATTGCTCAACACTCTCCAGGCTAGGAAAGATATCTTAGCCGGCATCATTGGATTCCAGATTGCCTCCGGTGCAAGAGAGCCACAGCGTTTACTCCGAGCTAAATCGTAGGCCGACGCTGTCGTAAACTCTCCCAAGGGAGATGCATTCCATATTAAAGTGTCCTTGCAAGAGGTTTGGATGCACAACTCCCGAATCGCCTCTGTTATTCGAGGCGGTACCCACTCCTTCAACCTATCCACATTCCATTCACCCTGCTAGATAAAATCCACCACTACAAAGCGAGGGTGATTGTCCAATGCACAAATAACCATTGATGGATCACTTAACACCCACCTATCTTTCCAAAAATCCACTCTACCCTCCCTAATTCCCCAATAAATATTCTTCTTAGCCTCCTCCTGAATAGAATACACCCTCCGCCAGATGCCTGAGCCTCTTGTACCAGTGACCACCATCGGATGGGAGTCTGGAAAATATTTTTGACACATGAACTTCGCCCATAATGTATCACCTTTTCTCAATCTTACCCATAACTTCATAGTAAACACCTTAAGAAAAGTGGAAAAATCATGATTTTTGTGTTATTGTTTATTGTGTAATCCTTTGGATATGATCCACTGGATTCAGTATACTCGAGTATTACCATTACTCTTAATTTGGAGTTCGGGCTTGGTAGGGGGTTGATCCGTGGATGAAAATTGGTGTAAAGTGGAGATCTACGGTCATGATTTTGCTTCTTTAAACGTTGACGGAGTGTCAACGAGTTCAGATCAAGTAATGCAATGGGAATTTGGCTCTTGAGAGCCATCTGTATCCTTATATTTGGAAATATTGTATATTTAGTCAATTTATTACTTGTAGCGTTATTGTTTAATTTCATGAACTTTTATACTCGCTACTTTGATATTTCAAGTTTTACATAATGACCAACTTGCTACTTGGATCTGCATGAAGTTGTCGAACCTCACTGAGTTTTGGCTCACTCTATTAGTTTTGTTTTCCTTACAGGGGGTACGAACATAGGTGTTAAGCTGGAAAGGCTAGTTTTGTCTAGATTTTTAACTTTTGTAATTCTTCTAGCGCTAGTGCTCGATTAGGGTTAGAAGTACAACTAGAATTTGAATCTTTTGTTATATTCAGATATGTATGAATGATTGAGAGAGAAATGAATGTACATGTACGTTCCAAGCTTGGGAACTGTTGTTTCTTTTACTTTTGAGGTTGTAACTTGTTTTCTTGAAGTGAGTGAGTGAGTCCTGGCGAGAGTTGGGCAGGCGGTCCGCTAAACCCTGGGGTACTCCCAAGGGCGAGGTGGAGTCATCAAAATTGTTGTAGACCCGGCGAAAGTAGAAGCAGTCAGAAAACCCTACTGAGATTCGTAGTTTCCTAGGTCTGGCAGGATATTATCGTCGATTTATTAAAAATTTCTCAAAACTTGCCGGTCCTTTAACTAACCTGACAAAGAAGTTTGGCAGGTTTGTTTAGGATACTAGATGTGAAACTAGTTTTTAAGAATTGAAGAAAAGGTTGCCCATGACACTAGTTTTGGCTCTACCTAATGGAAAAGACAGTTTCACTGTATATACTGATGTCTCAAGAGAAGGATTGGGGTGTGTATTAAACCTCATGAGCAAAATTATCCGACCTATGATTTGGAATTAGCAGCTGTTGTCTTTGCCCTGAAAAAGTGGAGACATTATTTGTATGGGGTAACTTTCGAGGTCTATACGGATCATAAGAGTTTTAAGTATTTATTTTTTTAGAAGGAACTAAACATGAGACAGCGTCGATGGATGGAATTTTTAGAGTATTATGATTGTACTATAAACTACCATCCGGGGAATGCCAATGTAGTGACAGATGCCCTAAGTCGAAAGGCTCAAGTGGCTGGATTAATGATTAAGGAATGGAATCTGTTTGAAAAGGTCAGTGAGTGGAATCCTTGCCTTGAATGCCAGAAGGTGATTTTCAAAAATATTACGGTGAGATCCACCCTACTAGATCGAATCAAAGAAGCTCAGAAGAAAAATTCTATGGTACAGAAGTGGATGGAAAAGGTACAAAAAAGGGAATCATCTGACTTCAATTTGAGTCCCGAGGGGATTTTGAGATATCAAAACTGAGTGGTTGTGCCGAAGGATGAAATGTTGAAAAATAAGATTTTGGAATAATCTCACCAGTCTAAATATACGGTCCATCCGGGTAGTAGTAAGATGTATCAGGATATAAAAGGGTTATATTGGTGGGATAACATGAAGAAGGAGATTACTCAGTATGTTCAAACCTGTCTCACTTGTAACAAGTTAAATCCGAGCATAAAAATTTCTCAGGCTTGTTACAATCTCTCGAGATACCTGAATGGAAGTGGGAGCACATTACAATGGATTTTGACTCGGTTTGCCACGGACGCAAAGAGGTCATGATGCCGTTTGGGTGATCGTTGATCGGTTAACCAAATCGGCCCATTTCTTACCAGTAAACATGAAGTATTCCATGGAAAAGTTAGCTCAACTGTACATGGATGAGATTATGAGGTTGCATGGAGTACTCGTAAATATAATCTCAGACAGGGATCCCCAATTCGTGTCTCGATTTTGACAAAAGTTGCAAGAAGGCTTAGGGACCAAACTAAATCTCAGTACCACATACCACTCCCAAACAAATAGACAATCAGAAAGAACCATTCAAACCCTTGAGAATATGTTAAGGACGTGTATTTTGGATTTTGAAGGTAGTTGGGGTCAGCACATGACACTGGTGGAGTTCGCTTATAATAACAACTATCATTCATCTATTCAAATAACACCATACGAAGTTCTCTATGAAAGAAAGTGTCGATCACCAATTTACTGGCATGAAATAAGGAAAAGGTAAATTTTAGATCCAATGACAGTGCCATGAATGGAAGATGTAAATGAGAAGGTTAAGTTAATATATCAAAAACTCCAGACAGCTCAAAGTCGGAAAAAGAGTTACGTAGACAATCGAAGAAAAGATTTGGAATTCAAAGTTGGAGATCTCGTGTTTCTTAAAGTCGCTTCGTTGCGAAGTGTCACAGCGGGTAAAGGAAAGAAATTTCAACCAAAATTTGTGGGACCCTTCAAAATTCTTCAACTAGTCAGAAAAGTGACATACCGATTCGAACTACCACCGAGTTTATCCAGGATTCATGATATCTTCCATGTCTCGATGCTAAAGAAGTACCATCCTGATTTGATTTACATCTTACAACCAGAAGAAATTGAAATAGATGAGTCTCTCACCTGTGAGGAAAAACCTGTGCGATTGCTTGATCGAAAAGTTAAGGAATTAAGAAATAAATAAATTTCCTTGGTGAAGATCCTGTGGAGGAACCATGGGATAGAAGAGGCAACTTGAGAAGTTGAAGAAAAAATGCAAAATAAATACCCTGAACTATTTTTTAATCAAGGTGAGAATTTTGAGAACGAAATTCTTTTAAAGGGGAGAGAGTGTTAGAAATCGAAAAAATTGTTTTATTTTATTTTATTTCTTTGAATACATTTTCTTTACTTTATTTTATTGCCTTAATTTTTTAGATATTTTTATAAGTGAATCAAGTTTTCAAATCATTTTCTTCTATAAATTAGTACATGTTAAATTCATAGTGCATTATGGAAGTATGACCCACTAGTGAGATGTGTGTGATAAATTTTTGAAGATTAAGAAGAGTTTTGTGCAAAGAGTTATTATTTTATATGGTGTTATGGGATAATTAGAGATTGGTTAGATATTTTAGTATTTGGAAAACAAATAGATGAGGATTAACCCTTGGAATTCATTTGTCACCAAAGCCTTGGAGCTTTGACTTTGACTAAGACCATTCTTAGCCTTTAATTAACAAAAAAATTGACCAAAAAACTTATCATCTTTCCCTTCTCTTGGCCGACTTCTTGAGGGAGAAAAGAGAGGAAAAGACTCCATCTTCAACCTTCAATTCTTGCTTGAATTCTTGAGTTTTCATCCAAAACTTGCAAACCACTCTATAAAAAGTGACATTTAGGAAGGATTAAGGACTTTAGTGGAGAAATTTTGGAGGAAAAGGAACTTTTAGTTGCATATCTCCTTAGGGCTTGGAGGTAAACATATCAAGAAACCATCTTTTCTTTTATTACTTACATATCAGTAGATTTAAGACTTGATTTTTGTAGATTTTATGGAAAATTTCATGGTTTGTGTGGTGATTGGAAAATTCCAGCTTTGAGCTATGATCTAGCTTTACCATGTGAATTTCCTAGCTTTTATGTGTTATTTTGGCTTCATTGTAGAAAATTTCAGCTTAGGGTTACATTTTTCCAACTTTATTATGGTTGTCTTCGAGCTAGATTATTTGCTATTTTGGGTGGCTTTGTGACCTTAAACAAGTGTCCTTCATAACCTATAACTTGTGTTGTGATTGAGATTGGATTGCTATGAAGATAAGTGGTGAGTTTGGAAGGAAAAATTAAGGAAATAAGGGGAAGTGCTGCTGAAATTTTTGTTACTTTCTTTCTTGTGACATAAGTGATGTTAGAGGGGTGATCTCGGGTTGGTTTGGACTTAGGTTACTTATGATTGCTTGAGTCCATATTAGTAGTGACGTATAAGCTGAAATTTTGTTAAAAATCATGTGTAAAACAAGAGGAAAAGTAATGGTTTTCTTCTAGTATGCTTTCTAGTTTCATTTGTTCCACTTTAAACTCGAGGTTGGTTGTTTTCCTTCTAAAAGGCATGCATATACCTTATGTATATTTTTGCTAAGTTTTATAAGTTATAAATATCCAATTTTCCTCTTTTGTCTCTTCCATCTTGTGAGTCTAGGTGTTTTTCATTTTACACTAATAACTTACTTGAACCAAAGCCCGAGAATGCACTTGGATATTCTTTGATTGGCTTTCAAATTTATTTTTGAATTTGGTGTTTTGAGAGGCCAAACTTGGATAGGATATGGCTCATAGTTGAGTCTAAAGTGTGCACTTCATTAACCTAAGTTTTGAATGGTCGGACCATGACATCTTGTCTTGGTTACTTTTAGGGTTTGACGGTGGCAACGAGCACAACCCGGGGTCGAACGTTTAGCATTACTCTACTTTGAAAACATGAGTGTACCACTTGCATGACTTGTTGTTTAAAGTGAACTACTTGTGACTAAAATTTATGAGTTGTATGACTATGATTTGGTTTTATCTGAATTGGACGGGTGTGTACTTTATCACACTCGATTCCACTTGACTGTTTGAATGGTCTACTGTTTATTTGAAACCTATTACTTGTGCATGACTTGGAGGTCATTTGAAGCCCCATATCCGACGATTTTACTGGGAATTTGAGCTCAAATCTCATTGGTAGTTAATTGAGTCGAGCCAGTAAGGGCTGGTCGAGGTAGATTGACGGGCCATGAGGAAAACTGTCACTGAATTACTGAATACTGGATATTTCTGATAATTGGTATATTCGAGTATTACCACTTCTATTTCTATTTAGTGTTCGGATCCGATAAGGGGTATGTTTGGTGGATGAAAATTGGTGTAAAGCAGGGATCTACGGTCAATTTTTTGCTTCTCTAAACGTTAACGGAGGGTCAACGAGTTTGGATCAAGCTAAGACGACTGGGGAATGTGGCTCTTGAGAGCCATCTATATCCTTTTATTTGAACCGCGCTGTATTAGTTGTGGTGTTTACTTATTCCTTTAGTTGATGCTTATAATTGACAGATTAAAGTTCTAACTATGTGATTTCGTCCACATGACCTGTAATACCTCATTGGGTGAAAACTCACTCTATCACCTTTGTTTTCCTTACAGGAGGCAAAGTTTTAGGAGTGTGATTTTTGGGAAGAGTTGAGCTAGTTATAACTTGTAGGCATTTTATTTAAACTCCTCTATATTAGTAAACCTTACATGTATTTGTATAAGATTGAATACTCTGATTTGTACTTTAAGTTTGAATCGTTAGTAACTCTATTGTATATAGTTCTGGGTTGATGATTGGAAGTTAATTGCACGTTTTAGTACTTTCTGTGAATTTTGGTTTAGTTAGTCCTAACGAGAGTTGGACAGACAGTCTGCTAACCCTTGGGGTACGCTCTAAGGGAAGGTGGAGCTGTTGTAGACACCAAAATTTCAAGTTTTTTTGATTCAAGTTTAGCTTTTTTTATTATTATTTATTCTTGCTTTTATTTGATTTGATTTGATTTGATTTGATTTTAGTTGATTAAGTTTGCAAAATGATAATTAGTGTTTATTTTTGCTTATTTTAGTAAATTAGGTTCATCATTTTTCTTTTTAAGTCATTTTTGTATTAAATATCTGGAAAAAGAAAATTCTCACAAAAAATTTGTTTTAATCTTTTTAAATTCAATTGCTTCAAAATAAAATGAAAATTTGTACGGCAATCTCAATTAGGAATTAACATTTTATTTATCATAAATTGGTTTTGAAAAACAAAAAAAAATAAAAGAAAAAGAAAATAGGTGGAGGCCATGCACAATAGTTAGGTGGAGTGCATGCAAATGAGCCATGTGTTTTTGATTTCTTTTGGCACCACAATATTTGCTAGATTAGGTGACTAGGACAAGTGGAAGTCTAGGAAAAATCTGGAAAAACAAAAGAGAAAAGGAAGGCAAGGGAAAAGAGGTGGTGGGCAACGTTGGGAAGAAACGAGAAAAAAAACTGGGGAGGAAAAAAGAAAAGGAGAGAAGCTGTGAGAACCTTGAAAATATATATAAGCCAGTGCATATTTCATTTGCATCTCTTTTATTCCTTAATAATTTCTAGCATCACTTTTACTTGTTCACAACTAAGTATGTTAAAATAGGGTTATGTGAAAAATAATATAATTTTTCCTAAGTTATGAAATTTCTTGGTTTTGCTAGACTAAATTAATATCTTTAGAGTTAGATTAAATTTTTCGCCTTAGCATAAAATGTTAGAATACTTAAATTCCCTTATGCGAAATTAATGACACTTGAGTCGATAAACTTACTATCTTAAAACAAATTATTTAAATTCCAATGATTAATTCCAATTAGTTGCTAATGTTAAATGTTAATAGGAATTTCCGCGTTAAGATGAAAACCAATGAATTTTAGATAAACATGATACTAATATACTAAACATACTTAAGGCGTGAAAATTTCGATAATTATAGTCTTATCCTTCTTTGTTTTCACAATAAGTGCGTAAAAATAATTTTATGTGCAAATTGTCACACTTGTATTAAATTATTATTACGCTTGATTCTATATTATTAAATCGATAAATTTCGAGTTAGACTAACTCTATTTCTTGAGAATAAATAATTGGATATTCGGATAATTAATTTAATCGCTAAATAATGTTAGGAACCTTAATATTAAAGTGTAATCGATAAATATTCGATAAAAATGGTTTAAGTATACTAGTGTATAATCAGGCGTTCAAATCACACTTGGGGATAATTTTTGGTTTTAAGATTAGAATGGAAAATTTAAGTAGAGGTTAGGAAGCAAAGTGAAAAGACTAAAATGCCCTTACAACCACAACATTTCCATGCAAAACCAAACAATCCCTCTGACCACATTTCAATCACCGCTCAATCGACCAATCACATTTTCACCAATTCTATACGCAACCATTTCCTACACTCAAACTCTTCTCCAAAACCGCGGCACCATACCTCTTCTTCTTCATTTCATATCCCAAACCACCACTGCACTCCTACTCTGCCTTGCTATCGTCGACCAAAGGAGAGAGCGAGAGAGGGAAATCCGCGAGCTGCAAGACAAATTTTCTGGTTCTGTCCGTTAGTTGAAGGAAGATAGGGAGAGGTTGTGCGTGAGTCTCCTCTGTTTTATTTTCAACATCCACCAGCTGCAACCATCTTCACCGCAACACCATTCCAGCTGCAAACCAAAAACCAGAATCAAACTTGCGCGTGAAGCTGAGAGGAAGGAAAGAAATTTCCAGATTTTCGTGTGTGAGCTGAGTTCATATCTGAGGTAATTTCTGGGCTAATTAAGTTAATTGCTAGTAGATGAAGCCATATCAGAGCTTGCATGAGTTGCTTGTGCAGTCGGATAATGATATTAAGTCACTAGAAAAATTTCTGTTTTGGCTAAATGGCTCTGCCGAGGAATTGGTTTGGAAATGTAGCATTATTTCTGATACCCTGCGACAATCTGAGCTCAATTAAATGTTTAACCAACTAAAAACAAGAAGGTTAAGTCATCTAGGAACATGCATGTGAGTTTAGGCAGCCGGATTTGTAATTAAGAAAAGAAGAATTTCTGTTATGCGCAAGTGATGGAAACTGCCGAGAGCTTAACTTGATTAATGCAGCTTGATTTGGTTTAATTTTGTTGTTTGAGCTTATAACCATAATTAGTTAGTTAATAACAAGTTAATTAGGCTCTGCATGTAGTTAATTAATTAGTTTAAACCAGAAAAATAAAATCAAAATGCAACCTGCCACATGCATGTTCATCCGAGCCAAGCTGGGATAATTTTTTTAGAAACCTTGAAGTTGATGGCTGTTATTTGAACTCGATTTCTAAACTGAAAATGTTAATCAGTGGTTAAGCATCTGCATATTGAATTTGAGCTCCTAACACCTCAACTTAACCAAGGGAAATCTGGTTTTAGAACCATTGTTATTGCTGGAAATTTTGAGAAAAAGCCGTGAGGTTTAAACCTGGAAATTTTGGGGTTTGTAATCATGGTTTAAATTCAACTCTTGAACTGGAAATGTTCATTGTTTAGCTAAGTAATTGCATGAGGAAGTTGAGAGATTAATAGCATGTTTTAACCGAGAAAATAAAATGAAAACAGAAAGTTTCTTCATGCATGTTCATCCGTAGCTAGCTGGACAGATTTCTGGAATTTTTGGGATGTTTAAACCTGTTATTCGAATTCGATTTTGAACCAGAAATGTTAATTAGTTAGCCAAAGGTTCACATGATGAATTTGAGAATCTAAAACCATGTTTTAGCCAAGGAAAAGTTGGATTTATAAAACTCTAAGTGCTGGAAAAGTATTGATAGCCGAGGGGATGAACCAGAATTTTCAGTTTGTCTTTGGAAATTATAATTGGTTTCTGGAAATTTATTTTATTCTTCCCTTGGAATATAATGGTTTAGTAATACATAAGAGATGTAAATTTTAAGTTGTTTGGCAATGAAATATTGGATATATTGAAGGATTGAACCAAAAATGTTGGTATATAAGTGCTGGAATTTCTTTTGTGGTAGCCGAAGGTTGAGTTGGAAGCTCAGCTTGTTTTTTTTTTAAATTTTCTTTGAAACGTAATGGTTGGAAATGCCTGGAATATGTTGTTTTAGAGTTCTATAAGAAAGGTATGGATGGTTTGAATAAAAACCTTATGGTGTTAAAAGAGAAAAAGGAGTTTTTCACAAGTGAAAAATGAGTCTTCAGATTTTCGGATTTCACTGACCAGTCTCAGTAAAATGCTTGTATCTTGGTGTAGGAAAATCCGTTTAAGGTGCCGTCAGTGGCATTTGAAACTAGAATCATGACCTTTGTTCTGTAGAAATTTCATATTTTTCCTCCATGTGTACTGCTGTCCGTGACTCCTCAAAGTAGGCTGCCCTGCTTGAATGTCCTGTTTCTTCATGAAACTGAATTTTTACTTGGAGCGAACATTTAGCTTATTTGTGATTTGAATTCCTGATTGAATTGTGGTTGGAAGTGATTGATGGTTGTCAAGGGCTAATGATTGATGAAGCCCTTGGCCATTTGAATGATTTTATAAATATTAAAGAGTGATGAACTTTGATTGCTGGAATTTCTTGAAGGCCTTACCTTCATTTTTGTTTTAGTTAAGATGTGATATGAGCTTGCCAAAACCAAGTGCTAATGATTGACGAAGCCTTGGTTATTCGTTTTATTCTTGATCAGAATTGAATCTGTTGAAACCTAGGGCTAATGATTGACGAAGCCCTAGTGAGATTTCTATTTGAAATGTGAGTTGATTATATTGATAAATCTGAAATATTATGTGCTGGTAAATCGGAATCGTAAGGAATCCATTTTGGTCCTGTGAACTTGAGAAGTTTTAAGCAAGCTATTTAAATATATCTTCACTCTAGTATGGTACGATAAAACTTAGCACTAAATGTTAAAGTTAGAAATTTCGTGTAGGGATTTTCTGAACCTTGCCAACTCGATATTTCTCCTTTAAGCGTAAACTAGCCTTATTACTTTTAGAAAATGATTTCACTAGTTTTAAAACCCTAAGTCTTGATCTATTTCCTTTTCTTTCCTTAAAAATATTTTGCTTTATACGAGTGCGGTTAGTACTATTTTATTTAGAATAAATTTTCCTTGCCGAGGAAGTTTTCTGCTATTTTTAGTTAAAGTCACTAAAATCTTGTATTTTGGAAATTTTCCTCTAGACAATTAGCCAGGGACAAATTTTAAGGAAAGAAAAGGAAATAGATCAAGACTTAGGGTTTTAAAACTAGTGAAATCATTTTCTAAAAGTAATAAGGCTAGTTTACGCTTAAAGGAGAAATATCGAGTTGGCAAGGTTCAGAAAATCCCTACACGAAATTTCTAACTTTAACATTTAGTGCTAAGTTTTATCGTACCATACTAGAGTGAAGATATATTTAAATAGCTTGCTTAAAACTTCTCAAGTTCACAGGACCAAAATGGATTCCTTACGATTCCGATTTACCAGCACATAATATTTCATATTTATCAATATAATCAACTCACATTTCAAATAGAAATCTCACTAGGGCTTCGTCAATCATTAGCCCTAGGTTTCAACAGATTCAATTCTGATCAAGAATAAAACGAATAACCAAGGCTTCGTCAATCATTAGCACTTGGTTTTGGCAAGCTCATATCACATCTTAACTAAAACAAAAATGAAGGTAAGGCCTTCAAGAAATTCCAGCAATCAAAGTTCATCACTCTTTAATATTTATAAAATCATTCAAATGGCCAAGGGCTTCATCAATCATTAGCCCTTGACAACCATCAATCACTTCCAACCACAATTCAATTAGGAATTCAAATCACAAATAAGCTAAATGTTCGCTCCAAGTAAAAATTCAGTTTCATGAAGAAACAGGACATTCATGCAGGGCAGCCTACTTTGAGGAGTTACGGACAGCAGTACACATGGAGGAAAAATATGAAATTTCTACAGAACAAAGGCCCATGAATCTAGTTTCAAATGCCACTGACGGCACCTTAAACGGATTTTCCTACACCAAGATACAAGCATTTTACGGAGACTGGTCAGTGAAATCCGAAAATCTGAAGACTCATTTTTCACTTGTGAAAAACTCCTTTTTCTCTTTTAACACCATAAGGTTTTTATTCAAACCATCCATACCTTTCTTATAGAACTCTAAAAAAACATATTCCAGGCATTTCCAACCATTACTTTTCAAAGAAAAGTTTAAAAAAAAACAAGCTGAGCTTCCAACTCAACCTTCGGCTACCACAAAAGAAATTCCAGCACTTATATACCAACATTTTTGGTTCAGTCATTCAATATATCCAATATTTCATTGCCAAACAACTTAAAATTTACATCTCTTATGTATTACTAAACCATTATATTCCAAGGGAAGAATAAAATAAATTTCCAGAAACCAATTAAAATTTCCAAAGACAAACTGAAAATTCTGGTTCATACCCCTCGGCTATCAATACTTTTCCAGCACTTAGAGTTTTATAAATCCAACTTTTCCTTGGC